>NW_021941591.1:0-70000 GCF_902148855.1 Sphaeramia orbicularis | reverse complement strand
TCCACTGACAGAACCTGTTCAACTCAACATGTGGGTTCAAATGATCCAAATGATCCATATATGAGTTGAATCAGTCCAGATCAGTTGTGCTTCAGTGTTTTTAGAATTCAACCATCGAACACAAACTGAACAATAATCAGTTTAATCAAGTCTGGGTCCATTTCAGCTGATTAATGAATGATTCCTCCAGTTTGACTGATACTGATCCAACTCAGTGTGTCAGTTTCATCTTGTGGTGGTTCATCTGCTGCTGTTCAATCATGTCATAGATTTGGATTTGAACCTTCATCTGTGTCTCATGTGCTGCTTTGGTATTTAGACGCCGTTTGTCAAAGTCAAAGCACAAACACAGTTCAAACAGATTTGGACAGAATAGAATAGAATAGAATAGAATAGAATAGATCTTTATTGTCGTTGTGCATTTGTACAACAAAATTAAACAGTGCGATCCTCACAGGTCCAATCCCTGACATAAACAAACCCACAGACACAGTCCCATCCTATTGCACTGTCTTTTAGCAGCATTAGTGCATTCACTGCAGCGGTAGAAGCTGTTCTTCACTCTGTTTGTTCTGCCTTTAATGCTTCTATACCGTCTGTCTGATGGCAGCAGCTCAAACAGGCTGGGACCAGGATGGAATGGGTCTGATACTGTTTGGAGTCCTTTGGAGGCAGCGGGAACTGTGCAGTTCCTCCAGCATGGGGGGGGCGGGGGTGCAGCCAATGATTTTTTGGGCTGAGTTGATGACCCTCTGGAGGTCCTAGTTCTGCAGGTCCTAGTTCTACAGGTCCTTGTTCTGCAGGTCCTAGTTCTGCAGGTCCTAGTTCTGCAGGTCCTAGTTCTGCAGGTCCTAGTTCTACAGGTCCTTGTTCTGCAGGTCCTAGTTCTGCAGGTCCTAGTTCTACAGGTCCTTGTTCTGCAGGTCCTAGTTCTACAGGTCCTAGTTCTGCAGGTCCTAGTTCTGCAGGTCCTAGTTCTACAGGTCCTAGTTCTGCAGGTCCTAGTTCTACAGGTCCTAGTTCTGCAGGTCCTAGTTGTGGGCCTGTGCTGCTGCTGTACCAAACACAGATCCAGTCGGTCAGTCTGCTCTCAGTGGAGCAGCGGTAAAAGGACACCTGCTGCCTCTGGGCCATGTAGTTTGTTCTGAGCACGCTCAGAAAATAAAGTCTTCTCTGGGCCTTTTTCAGCAGCTTCATGGTGTTCATGCCCCAGGTCAGACCCTCCTCAAAGTGAACTCCCAGGAAGCGGAAGTCTGCCCCCCCCCCCACCTCCACACAGTCCCCGTTAATGATTAGTGGTCACATGTGTGTTTTCTTCTTTCTAAAGTCCAGAACTAGCTCCTTGGTTTTGGATGTGTTGAGCAGCAGGTTGTTCTCCTGCACCACACCGTCAGCTTCTCCAACCTGATCAGCCTCAGTTTCCTGTTTGGTTCCTCATGTGGACATGTTGGAGTTCTAATCCCAGTCTTGTCCTGTTTTCATGGCTGTCCTTTGTGTTTTTCCTGCAGGGCTCCTGTCTGAAAACAACAGCACTTCAACAGGTAAGAAATGCACAAAGGAGGGATGTGAACTGGGCTGAAGCTGAACATCCTGGTTCAGGTGGTTTTCATCTGAACAAACTGGAGCCAATGCAGAGGATTCAGGAAGGATGGGTTTACAGAAGCTCCACTGAGCACGCTCAGCTCCTGTTCCTGACATTTGGACAAGTGTGGCTTTAAAGATCCACAAGTGAAGGAAACACTGACAAACAGGAGCAGACTGAGCCATTCAATTCACTGACTGAATGAATGAGGGATGAACTGAGTCCGTTTGGACACAAAATCTGTCAGTGGGACTGAAAACACTGTTCACACATGGAAACCACATGTGCTCAAGAATCCAGTCCATGTGGTCCACATGGGCTGGGCTGGTTCTGGACTGGACTCTGACTGGTCTGTCTTATTTCTACAGAGTTGGTCCACTTCAGGTTGGTGGGAGGAGCCAGTCGTTGTCATGGTGACCTGGAGATGAAACGACAGGATGGAGACTGGAAACCAGTGGATGGGGATGACTGCTACAGGAAGTTAGGAAACAGAGTTTGTGCAGAACTGGACTGTGGATCTGCAGTTTCAGTGAGAGGCAGAGAGACTGGTTCAGGTACAGATGGTTGGTGGATCAGACCAGACTGTGATGAATCTGAACTGAGGAACTGTTTTACATCTGGTTCATATGTCGATTCACCCCTGGAGCTGAATTGTTCAGGTAAGAGCATGAACACTGAACCCTAACCCTTCCACTGTCACTGTGGGCTCCAGACTCTGTGGACTCTCAGATCCGGGTCGGTCCAAGACTTCAACTCACATTTAATGTCAACTCACACAAACTGAGCAAAACAATTAATACAATCTGTATTAATATAGTATTTATCATACAGCCAAAATGGAGCACAAAGTAATTTATACACACACACACACACAAACATAAACACACACACACACACACACTCCCACAGCCCCCCCCCCCCCCCCCCCCCAGGACAGACCCATCAGACATATATTATAAGTAGATTATACATCTCCAACAGTAAACAGATAAACAGAAGCATTAGTTAAAGACAAATTCAAAGGTTGAGCCTGGTTTACAAATGTCTACATTCTCTGTGGCCATCAGGTCCTTCTCAGGTTCCCCTCAGGTTCTCCTCAGGTTCCCCTTAGGTTCTCCTCAGGTTCTCCTCTGGTCTTCCTCAGGTTCTCTTTTGGTTCTCCTCAGGTTCTCCTCATGTTCCCCTCAGGTCCTCCTCAGGTTCTCCTGAGGTTCTCTTCAGGTTCTCCTCAGGTTCTCCTCCAGTTCTCCACAGGTCCTCAGGTTCTCCTCTGGTTCTCCTCAGGTTCCCCTCAGGTTCTCCTCAGGTTCTCCTCAGGTTGTTCCATTAGTCAGGGTCATAATGCTGTGAATCTGCCTCAGCCTTAGTTTCAGTGTTTTTTATGGAACAGTTCTCAGTCCAGTGCCAGAGGACCTCAGGGTCCACCAGGGTTCAGAAGGTCAAAGCCAGTCTCAGAGATAAGAAGGAGCCAGAGCATGAGGACATTTAGAAACCATTCAAAGGACCTTCAAACCAGCCCTGAAACCCAGGGGGAGCCAGTGCAGTGGTTTTAAACCTGTGTAATGTGAGCCCACCTTCTGGTCTTCATCAGCACACGAGCGCCTGAGTTCTGCAGAAGCTGGAGGTGTGAAGTTCTATCTGTAGGAAGAGCAGAAAGCAGAGCATTACTGTAGTCAGTTCTACTGGAGAGAAAAGCAGGCATCAACATCTACGTATGGGCCGGACACAGAACTGGACCCACTCTGGCTATATTCTGGAGATGGTCAGAACCTGTTTTTACACGGATCCAAAATGAGGAAGAAAAGTCAAAAGAAACAACCAATAATATCCACGTCCACAAACAAACAGCTGATGAACATCATGTCACACACACAAGAAACAAACACCAACACATATGAATGTGAGTCCACTACAGTCCAGTCAGATCCACTATATAGTCCAAGCCCCAGACCCTGGTCTACTCCAGTCCACTACAGTCCAGTCAGATCCACTATATAGTCCAAGCCCCAGACCCTGGTCTACTCCAGTCCACTATGGTCCAGTCAAATCCACTATATAGTCCAAGCCCCAGACCCTGGTCTACTCCAGTCCACTACAGTCCAGTCAGATCCACTATATAGTCCAAGCCCCAGACCCTGGTCTCCTCCAGTCCACTACAGTCCCTTAGAGTCCACTTCAGACTCTAGTCTTATTCCAGTCTTCTTCCATCTGTGTCCACAGACTCTGTCAGACTGGTCAATGGGTCCAGTGTGTGTTCAGGCAGACTGGAGGTCCGGTCTAACCAGTCCAGGTCCTGGTCCTCAGTGTGTGAAGAACACTTGGACCTTCGTGGTGCCCAGGTGGTCTGTAGGGAGCTGGGCTGTGGGGCTCCTGGGCTCCTCCAGGGGGCGCTCTCTGGAGCAGCGGAGGCTCCTGTGGTGCAGACGTTCACCTGTGAAGGCCATGAGTCTGCTCTGCTGGACTGTGGAAGCTCAGGGGCACAGACCTGCTCATCTGGAACAGCTGTGGACCTTACCTGCACAGGTGGGCGGAGCTTTGACCGACACCAGCTGACATCAGTTCACTCACTTTGAGCTCATTTATCTGTCACTTGTATTTGATCAGATCCTGATGATGTCAGACTGGTGGGAGGAGCCAGTCGCTGTAACGGTGACGTACAGATCAAACATCATGGAGAATGGAGAGGTGTGGGATATAAATATGGCTCTGACATCTGGACCCTGAAGGCAGGAGATGTCATATGTCGTCGACTGGACTGTGGATCTGCTGTTTCTGGGAGAAGATCTCATTCCTTTGGTGTTAGGTGGATCATCAGCCCCACCTGTCTCCTCTCTACATCTGCACCGATGGACTGTGTGAAAACAGATTCGTACTCTGTCTCCACCCAGTCTCTCACCTGTTCAGGTAAGTCTACTGATGATGGTCCTGGTTCTGTCCCAGTTCTTCCATGAGTCCATTCAGGTGTGTTTGATCTGAGCTGGGTCAAACCAGACCCAGTCAGACCAGGTCCACACATTGGACAGTTGGACTGAACCATCAAACACATGCAGCTGAATTCAGTTCCAGTCCATGAACGTGGTCACATGACTCTGCTTTCCAACTTTCCATCATCCGTCATATTTCCAAATGTTCTGTGGTCAGTGGGGTCCATAAATTCAGATTTTCTGCTGAGAACTGAAAACCTTCTGCAGATGAATGTGAGAACACGTGTGCACAGACATGGTTCTTCACAGGGAACGTGGAAGAACATTAGAACATGCAGCCATTATTATTAGTAGGAGTATTTAGAATTAGGACAGATTTGATCCTTCTAATCATCTGTTTGTGGAACCAACCATTATTTATCTGTCATAATTCTGTCAGTCAGTCTGTCCCAGGGCAGCTGTGGATACAGATGGAGTTTACCACCACCAGAGTGGGAATGTGAGAGCCAATGAAGAATGGATCCTCTGTACGCACTTTGAGTATGTGTTCATAGAACAGAGCTGTAGAAATCTAATCCATTATTCTGATTAGAATTGGAGTATTTATCACTGTGACAGTAGACTGTATAGAACTGGACTGGGTTCTTCCAAATGTTTATACCTCTGATATGATCAAACTGTAATGGTTAATAATGCTAATAACCAGCCAACAGTTAGCTAGGTCTAGTCAGTTAACTTTGAATACACTCTAATAATGTTATATCCTCTTGCACTAAATAAGATTATACGTGGTGTATGCAATAATTTCCATAAAATGAACTGTTTACCAAAGAAACTGGATCACCGATTACCTTTCAACCTGTGTCCTAGCAAGGAAGAAAGGAAGTTTGGACACCTGAAGAAGTCAATTTCACACCAGTGCCATCTAGTGGTCAGTTATGGGAAATCAAAAAACCATCAACAGTGAATTTTCTGTCAATGATTTAATGGTGCAGGCTTTACAGGGTTAACAGTGGAAAAAATGACTATCTACAAGAGTGAGTTCTATGTCATAAATATCAGACATATTTCATTTCATACCATTGTCTGTGTTTGTAAATGTGTGATTCCACTTCATTTAGAGATAGTTTGAAAAGTTAAAGAGCAGCAGAGAGAGAGAGAGAGAGAGAGAGAGATTTGATCACAGTTATATCTTATAAATGAAACTTAAATACAGTGATATTAATATATTATTACGTTATTGGCTCAGTTATTACATTTTCAAATATTTTTTTTTATTCCCAGGCCAATAACGTAATAACCAACCGATAACGTAATAAGTTATTACGTTATTGGCCAGTTATTACGTTATGGGCCTATTACATTTTAAAAATGGCAAATTTATTACGTTCTGGGTCATTATTATTTTATTGGCTTCTACAGTGCGTTCAGTTGTACTCGTAAACCAGAGTTTTGAAGTCGGAAAAGCATTGAAATCTACAAGCATAAACACTGGGGTTTTGGATTTATTTCAGTAATTACCTCCGCCAAGGAGGTTATGTTTCTGCCAGGGTTTGTTTGTCTGTCTGTTTGTTTGTCTGTCCGTTAGTGTGCAACATAACTCAAAAAGTTATGGACAGATTTGGATGAAATTTTCAGGGTTTGTTGGAAATGGGATAAGGAAGAAATGATTAAATTTTGGTGGTGATCGGGGGTGGGGGGGCCCACGGGGGGGGGCCACTGATCAGCCTTGGCGGAGGTCTGCGCTCTCCGAGTGCTTCTAGTTGTCTTTTTTTTTTAATTCCATGTTCCATGATGTCCCAGTTTTTAAACTGGGTAGGGCTAAGTTCGGATGTTCTGTTTACGAAGCTCCATGTTCCGACTTCACATGTAAATCCAGCGCACCATCTGGACTCCAGCGGTGGTGTCCATATCTGCAGAGGCAGAGCAGCTTCAGTGCGTTCCACAGATTGAAAACCTGGTTGAAATCATCCATGAGTGAAAAAAGGCTCAATGGCAGTGATGTGTGATATTCACCCAGACAAAGTGAACAGAGCAGCAGTATGTTCAGGGAAATGATCAGAGGACACATGTTTTTAGGACCCGCTGAGTCTGTTTCAAGGCGCTACGTTTGTTTGGCTTTTATCAATTGTGTTTATTATTTGAAAAAAAAAAAGTACAACTGTGCATACTTACAGAGGGAATTCCTGCTATTTCATTTTTTTTGTAATTATCTTTTTATTATTATTTTTCAGTCAGCCTCATCTTAGCATTTTACATCATTTTCATGACTTCCATGTATGTAAAAAGGAAAAAAAAAACAAAAAAAACAAAAAAAAAAAAAACGTAAAACATCTCAAACAGGGGAGCATTGACAGGAATAGTACAAATATACAAAGCTACCCAAAATATATTTAAAGGGAAACAACACATATTTCACATTCCATTCTTTTCCCCGGTATGAGATGAACATTGAACATTTAAAGTATAGCACGAACCCAGGGTTTACATGGCTCTATATGCACAATACTCTTATTCAGTGTAATCAGCTCTTAATAGTTTTATAAAAACAACCCATTTTTTCCAATACTTTGTGAATTTGTCTAAATCCAGTCTGACGGAGAAAGTCCACTTCTCCATCCTATAGATGTCATCTATAACCTCTATCCACTCCTCCATTTTTGGTGCATCCTTTTTTAGCCACTTCCTAGTGATGGCTTTTTTCCTGCTACTGACAATATTCTGAATAAATATTTGTCTTGTGAATGTGTTCTCCCCAGGTTCTCTTTTCCCAAGTATATAGATTTAAAAGTGAATGGAAATTGGACTTTGAAAATTTTCTCCATGCTTTTCTTCAAATCCTGCCAAAAAGGCACAATATAAGGGCAGTCCCAAAATATATGAAAATGATTGGCTTTACTTTCACCACAAAGTCTCCAACATCTTGTATCCTGAAATTTCTGTGCTGGTGTAATAAAATATCTCATAATATTCTGCCGACCATATTCCCTCCATGATAGGGAGCATGTTGTTTTCCATTGTTGCTCACTGATATACTCCCATTCCTCCTCAGATAACGTTCTTCCCACCTCTTTTTCCCACTTTTCTTTCATATATACTCTATTGTTTCCTTTTAAATTTTCCCCTTCTTTATACAGTTTTGATATTAATTTCTTGCCTGAGTCTGATTCATCTGCTAAAATGAACAGTTTAATTATCCCTGTCTCTGCCTCCTTTAATTTTGTCATAGTTTGCTCCATATAATGTCTCATCTGAAAACATCTGTATAAATCCTGGTTGTTTAAACCATATTGATTTTTTAGATCCTCAAAACTTTTAATAACATTCTTCTTAAAGAGTTCCCAAAATATTGTTGGTCCCCGGTCCCATCTACGAAACCTACCATCCACTGTGTTGGCTGTAAAATCTGAATCATGTGCAATCCATCGCAGTTTCCTACTTTGCTCTGTAAAGTTATTTTTTGTTAGAATTTCAAACCATATATTAAAGCTGCAGTATGTAGGATTGTGGCCAAAACTGGTACTGCAATCACATTCAAAATACTGTAGAACGTAGTATCCTCTCCTCCTCCCCCCAGGCTAGGGGTTGCCAGATCCCGCATGAGCGTCCACTACCAGTGTTTCCTCTAATCCTTGCCACCACACCATAAATTTCATACAAAAAAATCATCACCAGACTTATTCTACATCAGTCTAATATATAAAAGGCCAGGACAAACGTCCTGCACACTCAAATGAAAGTTTGCGAAGATTCAGGAGATAGAGAAAAGGGAAATGAGCATTAGGTTTCACTTTTACTACAAACCGCACGATCGCTCTAACCCCCCACCACCACCACCGAACCACGGACGCCGAACTACTGACCCCCCCGCCGAACCACAGACACCGGACTACCGACCTCCCCCCTTCCGGAATACCGATCCGCCCCACACACACACCGAACCACAGACGCCGAACTACCAACCGAACCCCCCCACACACACCGAACCACGGACACCGGACTACCGATCCCCCCCCCCCGCCCCCGACCGAACCACGGACGCCGAGCTACCGACCCCCCCCCACCACCACCACCACCGAACCACGGACCGAACCCCCAGTTCGGATTACACACCACTAAATGAACAGGTCACTTCCACAGAAAACACTGAACTACAAGGAGCTACCATGGCAAGAGAGAAGTCCTACAGCAGTACCCGGTCTGTTCACCAGTCCCGGACCAGGCCAGGAGAAGAGACTGCAGCCCGGCCCCGGGAGAAGGGACCGGGTGAAGAGGCCGCGACCCCGGGTCTGAGTGGCTCTTACCGGTGGTCAGACAAAGGCAAGGCCGGCGTCGGTCTTCAGATCCTTCTGCTCTTTTGCCGTCTCCATGTTTCTGAATCATCTCCTATACATCTCCTTGTTTTATTTCTCACTTTGTCACGATGTATTTGGGAATAATAAGAGTCCTTTTAGGTTTAATAACGTCAGACATTTGTGATCAGAAATGTTCCAGCTGCAGCTCAGTGGAACTGGCAACCTGGAGCTGAAAGGCTTCTGACTCTGTGATTGGCAGACAGGTGATGGGCGGGGCATCAGACCAAGACACACAATGTCAACATAAACATCATTTCGGGGCTGACACTGAGCTTTTCAAATGCAAATATTCTGGCTGGACTACTACTGTCAGTGAGATCAGTATTTGAAATGAACATGATTCCTTAATGTCTGGTGACAGTCAAGGCAATTTTACAGTTACTTAGAACATAATTCCTACATACTGCAGCTTTAAGGGATATACCCAGCCATGGATTTAAATCCTCTTTGAGCTGTTTCCTCAGTTTTTTATCGTTTATGACTGCTTGTATTGGAACAGTATTTGATGTAAAACACTCAGTATCCTTCCATCTTGCTCTGTAGGCTGGATTACACAGGTTCCACAGAGTTTTTCATTGTGCAGCCTGATAGTAGCTTCTAAGACAGGGCAGGGCTAGTCCTCCTTTCACTCTGGCCAACTGTAAAGTTTTGTATCTTATTCTCGGTCTTTTCCCCCACCAAATGTATCTTGAGATGAATTTATCCCACGCTATAAATTCTTTATCTGTTACCTGTACTGGAAGAGTTTGAAATAAATACAGTAACCTTGGGAGAACATTCATTTTAACCACTTCTATTCTTGAAACTAAAGTTGTGAATGGGATTAAATTCCACCTTACCATATCTGATTTTATTTTTGAAATTAATGGATCATAATTTATTGATTTCAATTGAGATAAATCCTGGGGAAGGTTTACTCCCAGGTATTTAATGAATTTTGAATTCCAATTAAAACTAAATCTTTCTTTAATAGATTGGTCAGGATCATAGTTGAATAAGAGAACCTGGGTCTTTTTCACATTTAATTTGTAACCTGAAAATAGTCCAAATTTCTCAAGTGTTGACATTAATGCTGGAAGGGACGCAGTGGGTTGTGTTAAGTATATTAACACGTCATCTGCAAATAGCGCTATTTTCTGTTCACCCCCTTCCATGTCTACACCTTTTATATTTTCATTCTGTTTTATCCATTGGCTCAGTGGTTCCAAATATATAGCGAATAGGAGAGGGCTAATTGAACAACCTTGATGACACCCCCGTTCTAGTATGAAAGAATTTGAGAGATTTCCATTGATTTTGACTCTGGCTGATGGTTTATTGTACAGAGATTGTATGGTCCTGATGAATGTTTCATGAAAACCAAATCGTCCCATTACCATAAACAGAAAGTCCCATCTGACAGTCAAATGCCTTTTCTGCGTCCAGTCCCAACATTATTGCTTCCAATCATTTTTTACTTCTGTTTTGCATCACATGTAGTGTACGCTGAATATTGTCCTGTGACTGTCTCTGCTTTATAAATCCAGTCTGGTCCTGGTGGATTATATCTGGTAAAATTGTTTCTAAGCGTCTGGCTAGAATAGCGCTGAATATCCTGTAGTCCAGGTTAAGCACACTAACTGGTCTGTAATTAGAACACTCCATTTTGTCCTTTCCTTCTTTTGGAATAACTGAAATGAAGGCCTCCTTCCATGAGTTTGGGATTTCTCCCTCTTTTAGTACCCAATTAAATGCATTTTTTAGAAGGGGGATCAATGGCTCCCTGAGCACTTTATAAAACTCAGAGGTGTATCCATCTGTGCCCGGAGCCTTGTTTGTCTTCAGCTTTGAAATTGCTGAATTAATTTCTTCAGCTGTGATTTCCTTTGTCAGGGTAGCGTTTTGATCCTCTGTCACTCCTGGTAATTTTAAAGAATCTAGAAATGAAATTATCTGATTTTTATTATTTATCTTTGGTTGAGAATACAACGCCTTGTAATATGTTTCGAAACATTTATGTATCTCTTCTGTTCTATATTTTGTTGAATTTGTAACTGAATCCCTTATTTTGTAAATGTTATTCATTGCCATTTGCTTTTTTAGTTTATATGCCAATAGGTTTATAAATTTACTTCCTGCTTCGTAATACCTCTGCTTTGTATATAACAAATTTTTTTGAATCTCCTGTGTCAGAATGTCATTAATCTGTTTTAATCCTTTTGATATTTTGGTTTATTTTCTCATCAACATTGTTTTTGTGCTTTTCTTCTACTTTTTTCAATTCTGATTCTAATTTATTGAGTTTTTCCTGTTTTTTCCTTTTCAAATGTGCTGATTTTGCAATTAATAACCCTCTAATCACGGCTTTGCCTGCATCCCACAACACTGAGGGAGAAACCTCTCCATTATCATTCTCCCTTACATACCTCTGAATTTCTTTAATGATTTCCTTCGTTATTTCTCCTTTTAATATATTTATATTTAGTCTCCAAAGTGTTCTTTTTGCTTCTCTTGACAAAGATAAAGTTAAATATACTGGGCTATGGTCTGATATGTCTCTTGTTCCAAATTCACATTTTTCAATTCTATGACTGTCCTTATTATACATGAAAAAATAGTCAATCCTGGAATATACTGAATGAGGTGATGAGAAATAGGTATAATCTTTTCCTTTAGGATTTAATTCTCTCCATACATCAACTACTCCCAATTCTGTCAATAATCCTGCAAACTTCTTACTAATCGTAGATTTTTGTATACCACTGCCTGAGCAGTCCAGTTGTGGGTTTAGTCTGATATTCAGGTCTCCACCCCATATCATAATCCCTTCCCCCTCTGATACCACCAAATCAATCAATTGCCTGTAAAATATCCAGTCCGACCCTGGTGGGGCATATACATTAAGAATAGTGAGCAACTCTCCATCTAATCTTCCTTTAATCAAAATATATCTTCCTTGTTTGTCTGATATTTCTGAAAGCTTTTCAAACCTAATTTTCCCTGATATCAGAATTGCCACCCCTCTTCTATGACCAGTTTTATAAGATGAAAAAAATATTTGATTATAGCCATTTCTTTTGAGTTTTTCATGCTCCTTCTCTGACAGGTGTGTCTCCTGCAACAGAGCCACTCCCACTCCCTCCTTTCTCATCTTACCTAGTATTTTGGACCTTTTAACTGGGTTAAGTATCCCATTCACATTATATGTAGCTAGTTTCATTAACCTTTTCTGGGTTGTCATAATCCCTACTTTTGCAATTCCATCTCCCCATGCTTACCCCTTGTGCTACAGAATAGGCAGATTGCCATGAACACTATATAACACAAAACACGAACAATCACAGATGAACATGTGATATAACCAAAAACTTCCTTGCGTGGGGTCTGCGTTTTGACCCTGAATGAGCCCTGATGGCAGGTTTGCTCTGAGGGATAACCTCTTCCTTTAAGACGAAGTGGGCCCTCTTTGCTGCAGTCAGCTTTGTCCATATACAGTATATCCAACAGCTTCAATTCAAAAGAAAGAAAAAGTCACCAAAGTCAAAGTAGCCCCGACATAAAAAGTAAATGTGTATAAAGAGGAGATTGTCTTTTCCTCATTTACCCAAGTTACATAAATAAATGAAATAAAATAAAGTTACACAGCTCAATTTAGAGAGGGGCTGTTTCTCACCTTAATTTTGAAGTTCACAAACCGGATACATAGTAACTGTTCAGTCCTCGTCCACAAGTCCTTGTTCAAAGAGTCGAGTCCTTGTTCCTCCTAAAGGCTTGCAGTTTTTGTTTAAATCCTGGATCCGTCTCCTTGGGTGTGTGAGCCCCCTTGGCTCGACTTGTGTGCCAGGTTAGGCGCTTGATCCTGTCCAGTCCTCTCTCCGCCGGTTTCACCACCGTCACCTGAAGCCCCCTTCTTGCCATATCTGTAGTGGCTTCTTCAGCCGTGTTATAAACACGGGTTTCACCCTCGTAAAACACTCGTAATTTCGCTGGAAATGGTGTCTGGAATCATATTTTCTTCTCTCTCAAAACTTTTTTCTTCTATATATTCCTTACGTTTTTTTAACACCTCCGGAGCGTAGTCATGATCCAGAAACACCCTTTTCCCCTCATACTCGAATCCTTTCTTCTGCCATGCAATCCTTATGATCTCTTCTTTGTCTCTGAAACTTGTGAATCTCACCACGATGGATCTCGGTGGGGAAGGATTTTTATGAGACTCATCAGCTGGATGCCATGTTTATCACGGAGAGTTGGCTGCGTGATGGTGAAGTGGCCCCCCTGCTGGAACTCTGTCCTCCTGATACCAGCTTCTTCAGCTCCCCCAGACTGACAGGGAGGGGAGGAGGGGTGGCTTCAGTTTTTAAAAACTCTCTTAAATGCAGACAGTCTGTGAACTCTGCTGCATTTACCTCTTTTGAATCACTGCTCTTCACTATTACTCATCCCTGTGTGGTCTTAGTTGCTGTTATTTATCGTCCTCCCAAGTATAATGAACAATTCATTTCTGATTTTGCCAACTTTTTAACTAGTTTTATTGTTCATTATGATAGGATTTTAATTGTGGGTGATTTTAATATTCATTTATGCTGTGAGGATAAGCCACTGGTCACAGACTTTTTAAATATAATTAATTCCTTTAATTTTACACAGTTTGTGTCTGGTCCAACTCATTGCCGTGGACATACTCTGGATCTCATCTTAGGCTTTGGGTTGTCTGTTTCAGTTAAGAATCTCTGCATCTTACCAGTGTTAGACCATTTATTAATTTTATTTGATATTTTAATTCCTATCTCATCAACCTCGGGAGGTGGAACGGTGACATCAACGTTATCTAGGTACATCAGCCCAAGTGCCTTACATGATTTTAACTCAAGGCTGCCTGAATTGGCTGATTCTGTTTTTAACATTGATTGTTCAGTAGATGACCTGACTGAGCATTTTAACCTTGTCCTTCGGAACCTGCTGGATTCTTTGGCCCCAGCAAAGGTTAGGAAGAGTCTTAAAAAGAGCCCTACTCCTTGGCTGAATGACAATGTTTTACTTCTTAAAAAACATTGCAGGAAGGCTGAGCGTCAGTGGCGTAAATCCAGGCTAGACGTTTTTTATCAATCCTGGAAGGACAGTCTAGTGACATATCAGTCTGCCATGTCAGCTACAATGTCCGCATTTTACTCACATCTCATTGATAGCAATAGACATAATTCTAAGTTGTTGTTTGATACTGTGTCTAAACTCACCCAGATCAATCAGGTGGTCAGCTGTCCACAACTGACAGCACAAGACTTTCTTTTATTCTTTAATGATAAGGTAATGGACATCAGGTTGCAAATTCCACAGTCTCTGCAGTCAGATCCATTATGTGCTGCTGCGCCTTCTTTTAGCAGTGGACAAGGATTAAGTGATTTTGAGCTTCCTACATTGTCTGAACTATCTAAGATTGTCAGTTCATCACGCTCAACAACCTGTCCATTGGATCCTCTCCCTTCTTGGGTCATAAAGGAGCTCTGGTCTACACTTGGCCCGTATGTTTTATCTATTTTAAATTACTCCCTGTCTTCAGGGGTTTTTCCAGCATGTTTTAAATCAGCTGTGGTAAAACCACTGTTAAAGAAGCCTGGACTAGATGCTGAAACTCCATCTAACTACAGACCCGTCTCAAACCTTGCTTTTTTATCAAAAGTGTTTGAGAAAGTGGTGTCAAAGCAGCTGGTCCGTTACCTGACAGAAAAGAATGTCTTTGAGCCTCTTCAGTCTGTTTTTAGGGCAAACCACTCCACTGAGACTGCACTGACAAAGGTGGTTAATGACTTGTTGTTGAACGCTGACTCAGATTGTGCTTCAGTATTATTGTTGTTGGACCTCAGTGCTGCCTTCGATACGGTTGATCACTGTATTTTAATTGAAAGACTTGAATACCATTTTGGCATCTCTGGCAAGGTGCTATCATGGTTAAAGTCTTATCTGTCAGAGAGATCTCAGTGTGTTTTATTTAATAATGTCCTGTCTGAGCCTTGCACAGTGAAGCATGGGGTTCCTCAGGGTTCTGTTCTGGGCCCTCTGCTTTTCTCACTGTACCTTGCACCACTTGGTAAATTGTTACATTCTTTGGAAATTGATTTTCACTGTTATGCTGACGATTTGCAATTGTACATGCCTTTAACATGTGAAAATAGGCCTAATCTGTCAAAAATCGAGGGTTGTCTTTCAGCTGTTAGGGATTGGCTCTCTGAAAATTTCCTTTTCCTGAACTCTGCAAAGACTGAAATGATGATCATTGGACCACAGAAATTGCATAATTTATTCAATAATGTTTCTTTATCTCTTGATGACTGTGTTGTTCTTGGCAGAGACAAGTTGAAAAACCTTGGTGTCATTTTTGACAAGTCACTTGCTTTTGATCAGCATATCAAGGAGGTGACTCGATTATCATTTTTTCATCTTTGAAGGATCGCTAAGATCAGGCCAATTCTAAGTGATAAGGATGCTGAAGTCCTCATTCATGCCTTCGTAACATCTCGGTTGGACTATTGCAACGCTCTTCTTTCAGGACTACCCAACAAAAGTTTCAGAGTCCTGCAGATGGTGCAAAATGCTGCAGCTCGGGTCCTGACTGGAGCTGGGAAATTTCATCACATTACCCCAGTGCTGGCCTCTTTGCACTGGCTTCCATGTCAGGTTCGTGCTGATTTTAAGGTGCTTTTATTGACTTATAAAATTTTAAATGGAGCGGCACCTTCATACCTGACAGAGCTGGTTACACTATATGCACCTTCTCGTGCCCTTCGCTCTCAAGGATCTGGCCTCCTGACGGTGCCTAAAGTCAGGAAAAAGACTGTCGGTGAGCGAGCCTTTTCCTTCCGTGCGCCAACACTCTGGAACAGTCTTCCTCTGGACATAAGGCAGGCATGCTCTGTGGATGTTTTTAAAGCAAAGCTCAAGACCCACTTGTTCACTTTGTGTTATAAGTCATGATGTGTTTTTACTGTTAATGTTTTTAGCTTTTATGTTTTATTGTTTTATTGTGATTGATTTTATATCTGTACAGCACTTTGACTGAAAGCGCTTTACAAATAAATTATTATTATTATTATTATTATTATTAAGGACACGCCGCCAGAGCCCGGTGGGCTCTCTCCATCCGGAGGTGAAGGGATGCGGGCAGCTCCAGCTTTTCTCGTAGTAGTGCCTCAATAAAGTCAATCATCGACCTGGTGTTGTCCTCCGCTCCTTCCTTCACCCCGTGTATCCTAATATTCTCCCTCCTCGAGCGTCCCTCCTCATCCACCAACCTTTTTTTGAACTGTTTCTGTAGCTCCAGGAGTTCAAGTGTAGCATTCTCAACGAGTTGCAGGCGTTCCTCCGCTTCCACTCTCCGCTTCTCCACACTATCTATCCTGCTGTTAGCCTCCTTGATTTCTTCCTTGATTTCTTTAAGAATGTCCGAGTTTTCACGACGGAAGTCTCTTAACTCTCGAAGTATTGTCTCCAAATTTGCCATTTCTTGCGCAGACTGGACTGTTTCTTTATTGCTGCTTGAGCTGGTCTCCCTCTCATGCATTGACTCTGCTAGCTCGCTGTCTTCTCCTGCTAGCTCTGATGCTAGCGTGTTTTGTTCGTAGTCTTCATCGGTTCCTAACTCGAGTTTTTGTGACTTTTTTCCTGATTTTCCTCTCATTATTATCTTTGCCCTTTCAGTTTTACCCTTGCCACTTATTACTATTGCCTATTGACACCAGTACAGGGCTTCCACAATATAAAGTCGGGGAGCTCACTTTTTAAGCTGCTGCCATGATCGCCATGCCGCCGCAATTCCTGCTATTTCATTCAAAGTGTGAATTTCATTTCCCATTTCATTCCATGTAGGCTAGACTTCTGTCATTTTTCCCTCAGCCACAGCGCTCACAGAGCATTGTTCCACAGATGGTTGACAGAGGCATTTTCATTCCTCCTTTTTTCTGAACCATGCTGTGCACTGTCACGTCCCATCTGGGTCCACATTGAGTGCAGTCTGAGTCCGTTTGGTCAAGCCTGTGAAAATGAGCCTAATGTGAACCCAATGTTAAGAATGCAATGGTAGAGTTGGGCTGGGCTCTGGGTATAGGCCACACAGGCAATCAGAATCTGCAAGAAATCTGAATTAAGCCTCAATATGACAAATCTGTATTCCACTGATCCCACTGTGTGGATTCTGTCGTTCACATTTATTTCTTGTTTATTTCTTATTAAAGCCATGACACCAACTCACATGATCTGAAACATGCTCAGTATCTAAACAGGTTCAGTTATTTCTCATTGTATATTTCTGTCTCTTAGACTTCTTTCTCTTCTACTTCCAGTCCATTTCCATTCATTCTTTACCTCTGTATGGACTGTTTTACAGACATCTGGGATTCCTTTAGACATCTACTGCACAAACCAATTCCAGTATTAATTCACAGTCTCAAACATTTAACATTTTGCAAATCAACGTATCAGTGATAGTCAATATTTGCAGATGTTCATAAGTCAGGCTGAAGGTTTTTGATCTGAATCAGCTGTTTAAGTCAGTGTATACTTCTGTTCTCAGACACATTCTGATGTTTAGAATCGATTACATGAAGGCACGACTGTGAATCACTTCAAATTTATTTTATTCCTAATTTTTGTACATAGGTTCTTTGCTTTTTTGTCAGAATTCAGTTCAAGATTCTGTGCTGAGAATGAGATTCTTCATCCTGTTGAAATCAGCAAAGGCATGAAGTTTAGTGATTGACAGAGCAGACACATACCAGACAAATAACAGTTTGATCATCTATGAATAGTGTTGATCAGGCAGTGGGGGACAAAAGTCAGGATTATAACGATATATATACACACACACACATATTTACAGCTTGGTCCCCCCAGTTCTTAAATCCTATGTGCGCCCCTGCTGCAGAAGAAGCCTTTTAGCAGAATTAGAACATGCAGTAAATTGGAAATGACTAGACTGTGAACGTTCTAAGTGTTCTGAAATATGGACAAAAGGACAAAGTCACACATATTTTCTGTCCTTTTTCTAGTCCTAGATCATAAAAAAGTGCAGGCGGTCCATTTTGGGCTGAGGGTTGAAAGGGTTCAGTTGTCCACCCTCACACTGCCGTCTGTCCAGGGGCTTTTGTGTCTTTAAACATGTGTGTGTGTTGTTGTGTGTCCACAGACTCTGTCAGACTGGTCCATGGTTCCAGTCTGTGTTCAGGCAGACTGGAGGTCCGCTCCAACCGGTCCTGGTCCTCGGTGTGCGAAGAGGATTTGGACCTGAACGACACCCAGGTAGTCTGTAGGGAGCTGGGCTGTGGGGCTCCTGGGCTCCTCCAGGGGGGGCTCTATGGAGAGGGGGAGGCTCCAGTCTGGACCAGTGAGCTCCAGTGTGAAGGAAATGAGTCTGTGGTCCTGGACTGTAGGAGGTCCAGCTCAGCTGGGAAGACCTGCTCACCTGGACCAGCTGCTGGACTCACCTGTTCAGGTACCAAGGGGGCGTGGCTTTCATATGACAGACTTTTACAAGTACCAAGGGGGCGTGGCTTTCATACGACAGACTTTTACAGGTACCAAGGGGGCGTGGCTTTCATGTGACAGTGTGTTTGTGTGACTCATGTCTTTGTGTCTCTGCTCTGATCCAGGTGGGGTCAGGTTGGTGGGACAGCCGAGCCGCTGTGCTGGTACTTTGGAGATCCAACACCAGGGACAGTGGAGACCAGTAGGAGACCCCAATAAACTCTGGGACCTGAAGTCTGGATCTGCTGTGTGTCAGTATCTGGACTGTGGATCAGCTGTTTCAATCAACACAACAGATGATTCTCCACGCAGACCTGTGTGGTGGGTCTCAGTTCCTTGTGTAAAGCTGACATCTGGACTGAGGGACTGTGTTATACTCTATGGTCCCTATTACCACTCATCTACTGTGGCCGTGGTGTGTTCAGGTACAAACGGACACAAACTGTGTCTGAACTGAATGCTCAGTGACCAGATGGTTCTGACTCTGACGTTTAAAGTTCCATCGAATGAATCTGTTCATTTCATCAGTTGATTATTTTGTCTCAGTTCATTGTTTTTTCGGTCAAATGTGTCAAATATTGACCTTTGACCTTTGGAACGTCCAGATCCCAAATGAACGTCGTCATTTGGACCAGATGAGGCTGAAAACACAAACAGATTTCCCATTAGTCTCATTTAGGACAAAAGGACCAAATGTTGACATGTGAGACTGTAAAAGCACCACATGTGTGTCCTTTTTTACCCATAATGCCTTTGAAGGTCAGCTGTGCTCTAAATGACCCATTCCTCCATGTTTTCATTGGTCAGTGTTCATCCCATCCCAAACTCCTGTGGATCAGATCCATCTGTGTCTCTGAGGAGGATGGATTCTCTGACTGCTTGTTTGTGCTCATGTGTGCTGCTTGGTCCAATCATGTCTGTGTGTGTGGACAGATCTGCTGCCTCAGCCCAACATCTCCCTGTCTGACGGGGTCTTTGAGGTCTACCGGCAGGGGTTCCGGGTGCTGGTGGGCTCCGACTTCACCGTCACATGCTCCGTCCGACCGCAGTACCCGGGAGGCTCCTTCCGGCTGATCTCCGACACCGAGAAGCCCCTGAACCTCACCCTGCCGGCCGTCAATCACTCCGCCCACTTCCTGTTGTCCTCCATGGGCTACGCCCACCGAGGGAACTACACATGTGTTTATCACGTGGACGTTTATAACCGCAGCTTCACGTCGTCTCAGAGCCCCGCCCTCTATCTGACTGTGGGAGGTAACGTCAGGACAAACACACACAAAACACCCACAATGCATTTGGGTCAAATCTGATTTGTGTTGGTTCAGATTCACATTAAATGTGACTTCTATCAGTTTGGAGTCTGAACTGAATGTGACCCTGAAGTGACCCACATGGACTAAAGAGGTCCTGAAGTGACCCACATGCACTAAAGAGGTCCTGAAGTGACCCACATGGACTAAAGAGGTCCTGAAGTGACCCACGTGGAATAAAGAGGTCCTGAAGTGACCCACAGGGACTAAAGAGGTCCTGAAGTGACCCACATGCACTAAAGAGGTCCTGAAGTGACCCACATGGACTAAAGAGGTCCTGAAGTGACCCACATGGACTAAAGAGGTCCTGAAGTGACCTATATGGACTTTAAGAGGTCCTGAAGTGACCCACATATGACAGTGGTCTGGCTCAGATGTAGGACCACATATGACAGTGGTCTGGCTCAGATGTAGGACCACATATGACAGTGGTGTGGCTCAGATCAGTGCTGTTCAGACTGTGTGTACCAGATCAGATCCAGGTCACATATGGACACATTTCCCTTCAGTCTCAGTCAGACTCAGAATCCCACTGAGCTCAGCACAAACATCCTCATGATGTAATCCATTCTCTGGTTAATTTTCCAGTTTTCCATTTGGAGCCCAGACCTGATGCTTGTTGTTGTTGTTGTTGTTGTTGTTGTTGTGTTTCAGACTTGGTGACAAATCTGATCATCAGGGTGGTTGTGGTCCCCTTCCTCCTGACAGGGACCATCTGCCTCTTCTTCTACTGTCGGGTCAGTTCACAGCTTTATTCAACACTAACACACTTCAACACTGACATGGGACGCTTCTGCCAAACTGAGTTTACCTCCAACATCTGACACATGTTTGTGCAGGTTTACCAGACTCATGGTGTGGACCAGACCACCACAGAAGAACCACTGAGAACGGAAGAACGGCTGATAGCATAAGAACGGACCTGAACCCATAACGGAATAACTTATTATCTTATTGTCCTGCTAAAAAAATTCTTTGCAAATGTAATAACTGAGGTAGTAACGAAAAATATATGAATAAAACTGTATTTAAGTTTGATTTATTAGAGACAACTGGGATCACATCACAGAGAGAGAGAGAGAGAGAGAGAGAGAGAGAGAGAGAGAGAGAGAGAGAGAGAGAGAGAGAGAGAGAGAGAGAGAGAGAGAGAGAGAGAGAGAGAGAGAGAGAGAGAGAGAGAGAGAGAGAGAGAGAGAGAGAGAGAGAGAGAGAGAGAGAGAGATTTTTTTTTACCAGGCCAATAACGTTCGGCCAAAAGTTTTCCGTTCTCTGTGGTTCTTCCGTTCTCTGTGGTTCTTCTGTTCTCAGTCAGATAACTTTCAGATCCGTCCCATGTCAGCAGGATTTTCCTGATCAGCTGATTGGATTGACTGATTGAATGGACTGAACATGAGTGACAGCAGCACATGATGATCACATGTTTGTTCCAGGCCAGGGGGGGGCGGAGCCGACTGAAGGCACGCAACACACCATGAGAGACACCGACACAGTCTACAGACACAGTCTACGAACACAGTCTACGAACACAGTCTACAGACAGAGTCTACGTCCACGTCCTCGTCCATCCTGCCGAATAGTTGTGTGTGTTGTTTGTGTCCCAGTCCCAGTTCTGGTCCTGGTCCTGGAGTCCTGGTCCGGTCTGAATGTTCAGTGTGTTTGTGTTTCAGTGGTTCCTGGTTCTTCTTGGACTCAGACCTGTTCAGTCCTGGGTTAGGGTTGGGGTTCTTGGACTTGGACTCAGACCTGTTCAGTCCTGGGTTAGGGTTGGGGTTCTTGGACTCGGACCTGTTCAGTCCTGGGTTAGGGTTGGGGTTCTTGGACTTGGACTCAGACCTGTTCAGTCCTGGGTTAGGGTTGGGGTTCTTGGACTCGGACCTGTTCAGTCCTGGGTTAGGGTTGGGGTTCTCGGACTTGGACTTGGACCTGTTCAGTCCTGGGTTAGGGTTGGGGTTCTTGGACTTGGACTGGGACCTGTTCAGTCCTGGGTTAGGGTTGGGGTTCTTCAGGTTCCCTTTTGTCTCTGTTCATATCTGAGGTATTTTTTTGGACTTCTTGTATGATTTGGTTTTGTCGCTGCCTCACTGTGCTTTTGTTTTCATGTGAAGCAGATTGAATGTGAGCTGCAGACAGATATGTGAGTTTTGGATGGACACATTTACAACATGTGTCTGTGATTCAATTCCCTTTAAGACTTTTTAGGGATGGAACCAGATGAACATTTCAGATCACGGTTATTGGGACTAAAATTATCACAGTTCTCATTATTATCGTGGTGTTGTTGAAATTGTGCTGAAAATGTTCAAAAAGTACGAATACACACACTGAAAGAATTGAACCAAGTTGGATTTTGAAAAAAACAAAACAAAAATACAAATCCAATAACAGTCCCACTGTCCCTTCTGTGTCAGAAACATTCCAATATTAACCCTTAGTGGTCTGAGTCTGTTCTGTCTGTTTTTCAGTCCTTTTGGTTTGGCCTTTATATACTATAGAAACAAATGTTTACTATACCCATGTTTGGATCTGTTTTTTCAGCACAACTTCATCTAGATCAACTGTCTGTTATTTTTTCACTTTAACCTACTATAAAAACACAAAAGGACAAAAAAACACACACAAAAACTAAAATTCAATTTGAAAAATGTATATAATTTATTGCATAAATAACACACAGATGTTTAACGAACCTTTTCACAGACTTTAAAAGTGAATATTGGTTCAAATATTAGGTACAGAAAATTAAAATTGTAATAAATTAAAACTATACTCAAATATTTGACATTAAAGCAGATCTGTCCATCGGGTTTTTTCCCCTAAAAGTGCGTTAATCAAACACAGTTATCATGAGAATTAGAATTTAAACAGTAAAACTAACTGTCTGTGATTTTACTGCAGTTTATGGTTCTACTGGTAATGGGTTTGACAGCTGTGTTTTTATTCATTATCATGCTTTTATTTTGACAGTTGTGTTTTTATTCTGTATGATGCTTTTATTTTGACAGTTGTGGTTTTATTCATTGTGATGCTTTTATTTTGACAGTTGTGTTTTTAATTCTTTTTATGCTTTTATTTTGAAAGTTGTTTTTTATTCTGCATGATGCTTTTATTTTGACAGTTTTGTTCTTATGCTCTATGATGCTTTTATTTTGACAGTTGAGTTTTTATTCTGTATGATGCTTTTATTTTGGCAATTGTTTTTTTATTATGATGCTTTTATTTTGACAGTTGTGTTTTTATTCTGTATGATGCTTTTATTTTGAAATTTGTTTTTTGTTCTGCATGATACTTGTATTTTGACAGTTGTTTTTATTCATTATGATGCTTTTATTTTGACAGTTGAGTTTTTATTCTGTATGTTGCTTTTATTTTGGCAGTTGTGTTTTTATTTTGTATGATGCTTTTATTTTGAAATTTGTTTTTTGTTCTGCATGATACTTGTATTTTGACAGTTGTTTTTATTCATTATGATGCTTTTATTTTGACAGTTGAGTTTTTATTCTGTATGTTGCTTTTATTTTGGCAGTTGTGTTTTTATTCTGTATGATGCTTTTATTTTACCGATGGTGTTTTTTTCATTATGATGCTTTTATTTTGACAGTTGTGTTTTTTTAAGTCATTTAAGACAAACATACACAGGAAACAGGCTGTACTTTCCTTTCCTTTTCTCTTCTTTTCTTTCCTCTCCTCTCCTTCTTTTCTTTCCCCTCCTCTTCTTTCCTCTTCTTTTCTTTCCTCTCCTCTTCTTTTCTTTTCTTTCCTCTCCTCTTCTTTTCTTTCCTTCTTTTCTTCCCCCTCCTCTTCTTTTCTTTCCTGTCCTCTCCTCTTCTTTCCTCTCCTCTCCTCTTCTTTTCTTTTCTCTCCTCTCCTTTTCTTTCCTCTTCTCTCCTCTTCTTTCCTTTTCCTTTTCTTTCCTCTCCTCTCCTCTTCTTTCCTCTCCTCTTCTTTCCTTTTCCTTTTCTTTCCTCTCCTCTCCTCTTCTTTCCTCTCCTCTTCTTTTCTTTTCTTTCCTCTTCTCTCCTCTCCTCTTCTTTTCTTTTCTTTTCCTTTTCTTTCCTCTTCTCTCCTCTCCTCTCCTTTCCTCTCCTCTTCTTTCCTCTTCTTTTCTGTCAAATGAGTCCCAGTTCTTTGTCATCTGTTTTTTTCCTCTTCCTCTCTTTCCCACACATGGAAATCCAAACAGCGTCACTCCCACAGTAAAACTGTCAAATGTTCCCATCCAACCTGTTTGGAATGAGAACCCAGTGGAACCCAAACCCACTTCCACCTAAATGGACTCATTGCTTGTTTGTCAGTCAGTTCCAAACAGGACTCATCCGTATAAAGGCTGTTGTGCTTTCAAGTGTCACACCTTCAGTCTGTTTCTGTTCCACTTCTTCAATCAGCTGATGGGACTTGTGGATCTTCTGAACTTTGGAACCATTCCTTTCATTTGATGGAACACATGTTCCCCACTTTCCTCTGTCCATTCACTTCTCTCAACCTTTCACTCCTTCATCTCCAGAACATACAGTGTGTTTGGATCCACCAAATGGACTCAACCTGCAACTCATCTGAAGAAAAAACACTGTTTTCCTCCAGTTTGGAGGAAACTTTTCCCAAGATTTTCTCACTATGATCTCAAACATTTGGCATTTTTCAGTCCGAACCAAGGATTTTTATAGATTTAATAGAAAACAATTATTGATATTATTTCATTTTTTTTTTAAAAAATCCACTTTATTGATGAACCATAATAGTTCAAACAGGACAGGTAACACTAGGAGCATCTAATGAAAGTGGATTCACAAACAGTTTGGATTCAAACTCAGAGTTTATCGTCAGGAATATTTTCAAGAATTTGTGAAAATGAAGATGAAATTTACCTGAAAAAAAAAAGAAAAAGAAAAGATTAATTATAAACTATTTGTTAGGATCTGTGTTCATTTGGAAGAGATGATCCAAACTATTAATAAACTATCTATCTATCTATCTATCTATCTATCTATCTATCTATCTATCTATCTATCTATCTATCTATCTATCTATCTATCTATCTATCTATCTATCTATCTATCTATCTATCTATCTATCTATCTATCTATCTATCTATCTATCTATGTGCCTTGAACTCAGGTTGGTATTTGTGTGCTCACAGGGTGGAGGTTTGGTTCAGACTGTAAACACATGTACAGATCACATCCATTTGAACTCCACAAAGCTCAGGCTACAAGAGTTTTCATCTGAAATAGTGTTAACGACCAAATTCAATGATGATTTCAATTAATCAAATCAAATTCATTTACTCCAAAAGTAGCCTGGAAGGGATTTTGGAGTATGATTACTCCAAAAGTACACAGTAACAGTAGTTTATAGTATTTGTGCTAAAAGTATATGCAGTACTAATACCAAAAATACCAGTTTTGTGAAATGCTTATGGAGGAAAACGTTTTTATTTCATGTTAAAAATAGTTTTGAAACCATTTGAGCCAATTTATTTTCTGTAATTGTCAGATAAATAGTGCACATGAAAAACACTAGGGCTGGTTTGAGCACAGTGAATAGAAGTTAGCAGCACCGTTTAGCTTAGTTTAGCTGAGCTTAGCTTGTCTTAGTTCAGATTATTTCTGTCAGTTCATCCATTTCTTAGCTGAATGTAGAATGTCAGATGTCATATGGAAGTGGATCTGTCTAAACCCAGTCAGGATATGAAAGTTGTTCTGATATTAAACTGTAAAACCGTTTCATATGAGTTGAGTTGAGTTGTGCTGGAGCTAAGCTAAGCTAAGCTAACATGGAGGCTTTCCAAGCTAACATGGCGCCGTGTGTTCTACTGCTGTGGATGTGTTGACACATGACTGACATGGATTCAAGCAGTTGGACTGAAATTCAACACTATTCAATGGGTGCAGGTATTTGGATCCTGAAAACAAAGAGCTTTGACCAAACAGAAGTTTGTTCCAGTGTACTTCAAGTATACTTGGTTTCAACTAAAAACAGTACCAGTATGCTTTCACTTTACTTTCTATGCACTTATCACACATATACTTCACTAAGTTCATGTTAAGTATACTTGGCTTGGAATAAAAATTAGACTAAAAGTCTAAGTATATTTTACCTACACTTAAACTTTTCAATTAGAATATACTTAAAAATTGAGATATCCTTCAGTATTTGTGCCTTAGGTTTAAGTATACTTGTACTTGTACTTGTGCTTATCCTTTTCTGATTAGTCTGTTATATTTTCACACATACTGTTTTTTTGTGGTTATACTGCAAGATATTTTATTTCATTATACTGGCATAAAATATGTTTGTTTAAAAGAAAAAAGTACAATTCAAGAACCCCCAAAGTAATCCTGATCCCAACAGTACCCACATTCTTTGTGGAACAGATAATGTGAGGATGGTCTCCAGCCTGGGAACATGATGTGAAACATTTCCAGAAACGTAGTGAGTGTTTGAGCAGTGAAAGTGCAGCGACAGCAGCAGATGGGAATGAGCATCACTAACCTGTGTCCTTCTGAAAGTGGAGCTCCAGGATACCAGGGCTGGTCTCCAGGATCTGCTCTGTCTGCACTCTGGGAGCTTGTTTTCTTCCTCCTCTTCTTCACTGTTGGAGGTGTTTGGGTCCTCCTCTGTATGTGTCTGCTCAGCTTCACTGTTATTCTCCAGGTTGACGAAGGAGGAAAAAAAAACAATCTTTTCCCAGTAAAACTACCACAGTAACAACACATGACAATTTGCCCGGTCATCAAAAACCATAGAATTATTCCAAAACTATGGTAAACATAGTAGGCAGACCGTCTGACCGTTCAAAACGACACGAATTGGCGTCTTTTCAGACCGCGGCGCCATCTTGTTTCCCTTCCTTTCTCGTGACGTAGCTTCCCTCGCGACATTTGAAATGAGGCTGAGGCTACATATGAGGTCAGCTGACTTTCCAAATGACAGTTGTCCAGACTAAATGACCTTTCACCCACCGACGCAGGAGCTTTGACAGAAGAAGTTTGCCAGTTGTTTTGTTGATACTCGGGCCCACTGTGCAACAAGTTGTAACATTGACTGTGTTATTTCAGACTGTTGTCCAGGGGCCTGTTTCACCAAACCAGGATTCCGTCATCCAGGATGACTGACTAAGCCGCGCTCAACGAATCCAAAACATGGGAGTCCAGCCTTAATCGGTTTCACAAAGACCAAGCCAGGATGAACGGACACGGATTCATCAGCAGGTGGAACTCATCCTGGATAAGTGCGCGCACCGGATCCCTTAAACAGACCCCGACATCGATCGCAGATTCACCGATCCACCGTGGCAACGCGAGCGGCGTACTGTTCCCCCTCTGAGGCAGAGCTACTCATGGAAGCGTACGAGGAGGTGAAGGACATAATTACAAAGAAAGGAAACACCGCCACAGTAAGAAAACAACCTGAGAAAGAGTGGCAAAGCATTGTAGACCGCCTGAATGTGTAAGTAGTGCACAAATACACACCCACTGCTTCGCTGAAACCGTCGCAATCACAACCCAAATAGTTTATCAGCATCTCCGAAAGTTGTACTATCATTACGAATCAGAGGAAACTGGATGTGAGAGTGTGTAAATGGAACTATATGAGACTGGAGAACTGTGATGAATAAATGAACTCACTGACGTCTTTGACTGACCTTTGGGATAAAGACATCCAATGACTCATCATCTTCCCTTATGTTTAATCTGTGTGTGTGTGTGTGTGTGTGTGTGTGTGTGTGTGTGTGTATGAATGAATGTATATGTGTATGAATGTATGTGTCTGTGTGCATGTATGTATGAATTTATATGTGTGTGTATGTGTGCATGTATAGATCCAACATGACTGGGCCAAAACGCACATGGCAGCAAGTCCCAGTAAAATACAAGAACATCCTGCAGACTGGTAAGTGCCTTGACCAATACCCAAAAACACACAAGTACACATAGTTCCCAGAAGGTGTCTGCTCACACAGTGTCTGTAATGTTTTAGCTGTCAAAAAGAAAACCCACCAGCAGGGTACGGGTGCTGGGTCACCAACAGCTGACCTCACCTCAGCAGAGGACATGGCTTTGGCCCAGAACAAAGGCAGGCCTGTGTTGGAGGGGATCCCTGGGGGGACAGACCCATACATGTGTCCCTCCCAAGATGCCACCTGCTTCATACAAGGTACATTCTTCCATCTGTACATGGGACATAATCCATTCATATCAGATCCATGTGGACTGTCTGACTTTGGATTTCCTTGCAGTTTCTGGTGGCACCGTCACACTGTTGGACCCACCGACACCAGGGTCACCAACACATACGTTAGACGATGCTGATCCAGTGAGTACTCCATCAAAGGCATACTGTAGGCTTGGCGTGGCTCGTTTACGATCTTCAATAAGAATCCCATTAAATGTGATGGGGTGAAGGCACCAGTGGAGCAGCAGCAGCAGCAGATGAGGAGACCAGCTCTGTGGATTCCAGGAGGGACGAGGTATCATGTCAGGCTTTTGGAGGTATCATTCAGTCTACAATGGTGAGAAGTCATTACTTTGTACCCACACAGTATCCCCTTTCTGTAACAGGACCCAGATGTTGTACAGGGAGAAGGCCAGCCCGGCAACACAGTGACTATTCATGGAAGGACGTTGCTGTTCGGCACATTGCCCACTGTGCTAACTGTTATGTGTTCACAGAACTCCCAAGCAATCAGACGGTTGTATGCCGACCATCGCCGGCGGCAAATACAACTGACTGAATTGGATATCCAGTACAAAACAAAAAAAAGATGGACAACCTCACACTGGACGCAGAAATAAAAAAAGAGGATGTGAAGAAAATTGGAGCTGGAAATCCAAAAACTTGAGCGGGAGGTGAGTTCTGCCTTCAATGCACTGTATGGCAACTGGAACACAAACACTGTATTAGTCATGAGTTTCCTTTCCTCCATCAGCTCCGAGAGGACACAGATTAATAGATTCAAATCAAAGTTCAAATGGAATTTTGGTGGTGTGTGTGTGTTCAATGTATGCACAGTTAGGGTTACCATAGAGACGACACTAGGCACACAGATGATGGAATCTGTCTTCCTACCTAAGTGCTGTGATTGGTTAGAAGTTGAAAGGCCGGCTGTATTATTAAGGCCAGAAGAAAGGCACATAATGTACCCTAAAATGCAGTTCCTCAGATATATCCAAACACCTTATGGCAGTAAAAAGTGAGTGTAGGGAACAGTTTTAATAGTCATCATGAATCATCAGTTCTTTCAGGTAGTAGGTAACATGAGAACTAAATCAGCAGCTTGTGAGGTGTGAGGGTGTAAAGGTGTTCCTCGTAAAGTCAAGTGAGCCAATAGCCAATAGAAAGAGCCAAAATGTTGTGCTCCTCCTGCTCTAACAATGGTGTGCTCATTCCTACAAGAGGTGATTGATGAAGAAGCAATCTTGCTCAGGAGAGCCTTCAGGTCAGAGAGGGTCTTCAGGGAGCGCTCAGACCCACTGCACTTTTCTGATGACCACCTATATGAAAGCTCTAGGTTTTCAGCAGATGGCATCAGATATCTGTGCAGACTGCTGGGGGGGGGGGGCGGCGTGCAGAGCAACTGAGCAAGGCCATAATGTGCCTGTTACGGCTAGGGCCATTGGCTGTTGTGTTTTTTTCTTTTCCTTGTCTCCGCCTTCCCATTTTGGCTGACTGGAAACACCGGACTTCAAGCACCGGCCTATAAAAGCCTGAACTCCGACCACAATGAGAGAGAGACGGGGTTCATCGCTGCCGTTCGTGCAGTTCGCTTTTTGTTTAGCTGATGTTAATGTTTTGTGATAAGCGATTGTGGCCATGTACTTTTTTTTTGTGTAATAAATTTTCCGTATTTTAGTTACAACCGACCTGCTCTCCATGCTTCTCCTTTACGGTCTCCCGGACCATCTTTTTCTTTTTTTCTTGTTTTTGTTATGTGTCAGTACCCTAGACCTCCTGGCACGTAACAGTGCCGCACAATAAGGAGTGTGTGTCTGACTATCACAGCAATGTCAGATGTCTTCATCTCCTTCCCTGGCCACAGAAGACTCCACCACATCAAAGAGGAGTTTTCCAGGATTGCAGGTACCAGACACTACAAATGACAAATGACCTATGACTATGTGAACAGTCACAGTAGGAGACTCATGGCTTTGTGTTACAGGTTTCCACAATGTCACTGGTGCGTTGGACTGCACTCACATACAGATCAAATCTCCTCAGGCGCCCAGGAGGCAGATTTTGTGAATAGGAAATCCTTTCACAGTGTTAATGTTCAGGTGAACAGGATGTTTTTGATGTTGTTAGTGAAGGAACACTGCACTGCTTGTGATGTGCACTGATTGGTTTAATAGTCTTCATCTTCTCATTTCAGATGGTCTGCAGTGCTGACTGTCTCATCAGCGGTGTTGTGGCTAAGTGGCCTGGCTCAGTCCATGACTCCCAAGTCTATGGGACCTCTGGAATCTATCAGCGCCGATCACAGGGTGAGCCACACAACCTCTGTTCAGAACCACTGTTTACATGAGATCTGTGTCCAGAATGAGACTGTGGTTCTGAGGCTGTGATGCAGAGTTTTTTGGTTGACAGGTTAATTCTCTGGTGTGTTTCTGGGGGACAGGGGGTCTGCCTGCCAGCCTTTTCTCCTGACACCATACACAGACCCCCAGGAAGCACAGCGGGCCGACAGTCATGCCCAGACCAGGACGAGGGCCAGGACTGAAATGACCTTTGACCTCCTGAAGGAACGCTTTCAATGTCTTGACCACCTAAGGGTCAGCCCTTTGAGGTCATGTGACATCACTGTGGCCTGTGCTGTCCTCCACAATGTGGCCTGACTGAGGAAGGAGAGGGCCCCCAGAGTCCCGTCACACATGGACTGGGACCATCCTGCCATTTTCCCCCATGATGACAGTGGTCGGCGGGTCAGGGACCAACATGTGTTCAGTTATTTTAGTTAACATGGATGATTTCCCCCCAGAAGAGCTGGAGGAGGTGTCTGGTGAGAGCCAAGTCTGGGCATCCCTGCTTAGACTGTTACACCTGTGACCCAGCCCCAGAAGAAGCAGAAGATGATGGATGGATGGATGGATGGATGGATGGATGGATGGATGGATGGATGGATGGATGGATGGATGCTTTTACTTGAAGTTAACAAATGTCCTGCAGTGGCAGAGGAATTTGTGTTTCCTTGTTCTTCAGTTTGAAGTGATTTGGCCTCTTATGATGTTTGTGTTTTATACTGGGTTACAGGAGGAGACTGCATCCATTCATTTGTCTGTTCATTTTTTGTGTATGGATTTGTCCTGCATTTCTTTCAGTGTACAGACATGTATTTCTTTCAGTGTACAGACATGTACATTTCTTTCAGTGTACAGACATGTATTTCTTTCAGTGTACAGACATGTACATTTCTTTCACTGTACAGACATGTGGGCTGTATTCTCCCTTTGAATGTGGGTTTATTCTTCTGTCGTGTTCTGTTCTTTCTCTCTTGTACAGTCACTGTGACTTCAGTTTTAAAGGAGCTGATGGTTTTACTTGCTTTGACTGATCCTTATTCAATAAAGGAACATCATGTTAGTTTTTGTGTATTTATATTTATATAACATTTATAGTCTATGGGAAACTGTCAGTTACCTACACTGTAACAAATTTGTTATTCTACAGTATCTCTACTGTAATCTACAACTACAGTTTCTTACTGTAAAAAGTATTACAGTACTGGGCTGTAAATAATGTTCCTTTTACAGTCAAATACTGTTAGCCACAGTTGCTGCATTTTACAGTAACTACTGTATTCCAAGAAACAATATATTACTGTAAAATGTATTTAATGTAATATTTACAGTATAACACAGCAAAAAGCTAGGATTTTAACATTTCAAATTACATTTGAAAATACAAAATCATGAACATTGGTAGAAAAAGCTCAAACAAGAGCTGACCTTATAACACTGAGCTTTTCTTAAATCCACTGCAACAGCAGCAGCATTGTGATGAAGCTTGGTTGGAGGCCTTCACAGACTACATGGCTTTGAATGCTCATCATCCAACTTCCAGATGTGACTTCATCACCTGCAACTGATGGAGACAAGAACTGAGGTTCATGTCCCAAAACAGGATCAGATATAATGTTTACCCAGAACCTATGGAGTCACTGTAAGGTCTGAAAACTGGTTACGATGAACCCAAAATTCTGAGTGATACATTTATTCTGTACTTTTTTCGTACTTTATTTAAATTTGGTATCATAAGTTCTACTGCTACCACTTAGGGCTGTTGTCTTACAGTGGTAGACACTGTCATGGAAGGACAAAAGCAGTTCTTTTATTCCTCAGATACAGACAGACAGCTAACAGACAGACTGAATGACAGACAGACACACACTGACACACACACACACACACACACACACACATAAACACACACATACACACACTTCCAGCAGTATTAGTGTGGGACTGGCTGGAGGGTCAGGGTGAGCTCAGGATCAGCTGCAGTGGAACACATTTGGACAATGGGAGATCACTGATGAATGACACTGTGTTTACAGAGCTGTAAAGCATACACACATTCAATAATGTTACACATCCTATACAAACTGACCACACAGAGGGAAACATTAGCCTGAGTCACTTACTTTATTCAAACAGTGGTTAACTATCTGTTAATATGGATGTCCGAGTTAGTAAATTCCACTTTACAGATTTAAAGTCTTTTAAATGTAACCCTGGGGCAGTGAAAACCACACAAACTGACACTGTTTAGTTGAACTGTGTCCACTTCACAGCTAGCATGTATGCTTCAGCTTACATTAGCTGCATGTTAGCTACATAAGGCTAACACCCCAAATATGAAGCAGTATTACACCGCCTGTTACACCGCCTGTTACACCGCACAAGTTGCATTCGGTGTGAACGTGGTTTATGGCGGTAATTTAATGTTTAATGAACCCCAAATGCCACAGCATGGGGACAGTTCCACTGATAAAATCCCATTTATCTGATAAATGACCAACTGGAGCAGGATGGAGCGATGGCAGTGGAGGTAGAAGGATGAAAGCATCAGGTGGCCTCTGTTCCACTGCTGGATGGTCCAGGGGGAAAAGAGTGTTTTTTTTCTGTATTTATTTGTTCCTTCTTTTTCGTAAAAGAACCACTAACCTTTGATGCAGCCAGTCTATAGTTAACACTGGTTAGATTGAATCTTTTTCTAAATGAGCTGGTGGGACTTGATGCCAGATGACTTTGTTCAGAGCAGTTCTGGGTGGACAGCAGTGGAGGAACTGAAGAAAAGACTGGAGAATACTGTCACATTTAGCAGGAGCTGACTGTTTTACATTTACTCCTTACAGACCTCAGTATTTACAGCATTATACTGGATTTACAAAGAACTATGATACTGTACAAAATGTACTGTTTTTTTACAGTAGTTTGTTACAGTGTATTGTATATTGAGGAACTGTATAAATGTGTCACACATTGATGTTTGACCACTAATTCACATGTTTTGACAGGATGTCAGCAAAGAAATCCTTACAGAGGACTCTGCTCGTCATATCATGAAGATCGTTGTCATCCACACAGCAGAGGAAGAGCGCACCCCTCTGAAAGTCCTGATCATCATGGAGGAAGAAGAGGTTTGGGACACCTGCAGAAGTGTGCTAAAGCCTTTCCTTCTGCTCATGGACTTTATCTATGCCATGAACTGGACTTATCCACCCAAGCTGAAATACACATTTGATGTCCTCAACATGTTTCCCACAGTTCAGTCTTTGCACAAAAAGCTTTTCATGTTATTGTTTGTATGCAAGTGGGTTTAACTTGTATTTCAACAGAAATACATGTTAGCTAATAATGAGAAGTCAATACAACACACAACATGCAACGCAGCATGATGCAAAACACAACACACAAATGAGACAACACAGGACGCACAATACAACGCCAAACACAATATACAACATGACAAACAACAATATGATGCATGACATGAAAGCCACTCACAGGAAGTGTTAGTGGTTCTTATTGGTTTGAACTGGTGTGGATGGTAATGGCAAGAGTGTTGACTTCAATGTTTTCAGGATGCACCATTTTACAAAATGAGCCTCCTTTGCTAGTTATTGTGCAACTTCCCTCAGATATTCAGCAGTGTCTGAAGCTGTAACATAAGCCTTAATCAGAACTGATCTGTAGTGGGTTGACTGCTTCACTGAGAACAGAATTATGAACTATTTGAAAGGATAGTCTTGTTGTGAAGTGGAATCATTATACCACTGTTTTCTTCTGTTGTTCAGTTTTCACTGGACAAATGTTCTATCCAACACCTTCTGAAATAAAAAAGGGGAACAAAAAAGTTCAAATATCTTCATTCAGATGTCAAAGTTTCTAGTCTTTTGTGGCACTTATGCCTGAGACAGCTTTGAATGGGTGTATGTTTGGTTATGGCAGCAGTTCCCACACTGCAGGGTTGTGTCAAAATTGTACTTTGTGAAGTGTTCGATTGAACTGTTGAAAGTTCCCTTTAAAATACTAAAAGAATATGTAATCATTGCTATGAAATGCAGTACCAGTCTAAAATGTGGATCCACTTTCTCATTCAATAGTTCATATATGAAGTCAAATGTAATTTTAAAAAAAACAACTTGTAATTGTTTTCCAAGTACATTTGGAAGCGCTGATATGTTGACCTCTTGCATAAGGGTATGTTAATAAAAGGTGCTGTTGAAAAAATCTGTTTCATTTCATGATTTGTTGAAGCCCTGAATTCTATACATTTTGTTGAGTAAAAAGTAGACATATTAAGAATAGAATATAATGACATTTTTAAGAGGCAAAAACAGCAAATACTGTGTTAATGTTACTTCAATAATTCTTGAAATAAAGTAAATACAAGCTGGGTAAATAAACTGAAATACATTATTATCATTTACTGGAGTTTTGTAATAATGTGCAAATGTGTTCTTGAGTGAAATTTACTAGTAAAGGATCTTGTGTTTAATGAATATATATGCTAGTAACATTTACTTGACAATGTTTGATTTAGTAATCATTACTACTAAGTAATCTTTACTTAGGAATTTCTAAAGGAAATTTTCAAAGTATTCCTGTGTGGAAATTGGTGCCTAGGTTTTTTTAAGGAAATGACGCTCCATTTTTTTCCATTGTTTGTATGTGGAAGCGTTTGGACTGGACATTTACAACTGGTTTCACACAAACGTTTGACTTTCTGAAGAATTTTCTGTAATGGTCATGACTTATGGACATGTACTGGACAATGGCAACCACAGCTTTTACTAAATAATATCATTTTGGGTCAATTTTACAAAGACAAATGTAAACATTTGAAGATGAAACCACATTTTCCAGTTTCCATCATGAGTTTCTGCTCTAGATGAAAACTCTCCATCACATGCAGAGTAAACCTGCACTGAAGCTTCTATCAGTTATTGAAGAAGAGAATTTGTACAACAAGCCCTAGCACACCCCCCCCCCCCCCCCCCCCACCTCATTTTATTTGTTAATTATTTTTATTTTTTCTAAAACTGCAGTCTTCATGGTTGTTGACATCTATATATGAACTCCTATTTGCACCTGTGTATGTTCTTTAATACGGATGACAAAGTTCTTTGTATATTTGTATACTGTCAATAAAAAAAGGAGGAAAAATAAAAAGTTTCCCTAAATGCCCCTTAGTCCGCCTAGCCCAGTGTTTTCCTACGCACCCTGAACGCCTCACAGGTCCAGGATCAGAATCCTCTGATTTCTGCCGCATTTCTTTTGGAATTCAGACACTGACAAAGAAGAAACCCACGAAGAGAGAAATCACAAAACTGGGTGAGCAGTTGGAGCAGAAAACTACAGATTTATAATGGACAAAAGTTTAAGAATTGTTCAGTAAGTTCATGAATCCACTCTGTTTATCCTGGTAAGTTAGCTGCACCGATTAGCTTATCTTAGCTTAGTTTAGTTTAGTTTAGTTTAGTTTAGTTTAGTTTAGTTTAGTTTAGCTTAGTTCAGATTATTTCTGTCAGTTCATCCATTTCTTAGCTGAATGTAGAATGTCAGATGTCATATGGAAGTGGATCTGTCTAAACCCAGTCAGGATATGAAAGTTGTTCTGATATTAAACTGTAAAACCGTTTCATATGAGTTGAGTTGTGCTGGAGCTAAGCTAAGCTAACATGGAGGCTTTCCAAGCTAACGTGGCGCCGTGTGTTCTACTGCTGTGGATGTGTTGACATATGACTGACACTGATATGACTGAAATTCAACTCTATTAAATGGGTGCAGGGATTTGGATCCTGAAAACACAGCCCTTCTTAAATGTCCTCTTTTCTTAGTTCTGCTGAATGTTGTCCAGTGTTAAAGGTAAATGTTTGTTCTGTGGACTGTCTTAGTAATCGTCTGTCCATTTGTGTTCAGGCTGGTTTTTGCTGGATTTTCTTCTGTGGACAGAACTGCTGCCTTCCCCTGGGACGCCGTCCTCAGGACAGACCAGGATGTTCATCTTTTCCATGGATGGAGGGAGGATCTGGATCAGTGGAACTGAAGGTTTGGATCAGAGATTTGAATTTTCTACTGTTTTTCTTCTGAGATTTCAGAGGTTTGAATTGGGCCCAACATATAAAAGTGAAATGCTGGAAATGTTAGATGAGTAACTTTTTTTTTTTTTTTTTAATTTAATTTTTATTTGGTTTTGCTCAGAGAAATATACAAGAGATTTTACAAACATGAACATGTAATCAGACATCCCCATATGGCACACAGGAAAAACAACAACGAAAAAATCTACATCTGCAGTAGATACTGATTACAACTAATCACAAATGAAACATGAATGACTATATATATATATATATATATATATATATATATATATACTCATATACACAGTCACTTGTGAATGCTTATTGCATTAACAGCTTAGTCATGTGACTCCATCTCTTTGTAAATCTCTCTCTCTCTCTGAATTCTCAGTCCATCTGTAATCTGCTCCATCTGACAGATCTCCTTCACTTTCTCAATCCAAATGTTTGATGTTGGAGGTTCAGGTTTCAACCACTTGATAGTGATGCATTTAATGGCTGCCGTTAGTCAAATTCACCAGAGGTATTTTGGGTTATTTCCCTCTAAACTTTCTGGGATTCCACCTAAAATAGCAAACTTGAAATCATTAGAAAATGTTTGGTTGAAAACTGTGTTCACAGCCACAAATCTATGATCCCAGAAGGTCTGATCTGAGGACAGGTCCAGAATATGTGGGTCTGCTTCCCCAAGTGAGCCCCACAATTTCCCCAACACATGTTAGATGAGTAAGTGTACAGCTGAATGTCAGACACTGGGACACACTGAACTCATGAACATTGAAGGTGAACCTTAAACTGAAGAGGACAGTGTTCGCTCCATCAGCAGTGAGTTGTCCAACTGAGACATGTGGACATGCACTGAGGACACATTCACACAGGAAACAGCTGTCAGCTCCACTTTACTGCAAATGCTCATTTTCCTGCATATGTTTAGTGTTCAACCAGTGTTGGAGCGTCTGTAGGACGAGCAGAGGGACAGTTTTGGGATTCATCCAGTATTGTTCCAGTCCATTTCCACACTGTTTACTTGAGCTGAACCTCCTCAGACCCAGGACATGTCAGCAAAGTACAAGCTTTGGCTTTTTATTCAATCAGTGCCGATACTGGAAACATCAGGATGCAACAGTTTTCTCAGATGCAGTTTTTTAAAATTTTATGGAATGTCCTTTTGTGGTGGGCAGTGTTCTTTTCTTTCTTTTTTAAATTTTTTTTTGTACAAAGTTGTGAAACTCTCATCCACAAACATGCACAGTGGGGGGGGGGGGGGTATATTCACTGAGTTGATTGGTATCATCACACACTTCCTGTTTTTCTGTCTGTACAGTCATCACAAGGCTCAACGACAGCGTCAGCCAATCAGCTATCAGCAACCAGGGCCCACAGGAACCCAGTGTGGTTTGGTTCTTTCCATCTGTGATATGGATCAGAACAGTGAAGAGTAAGAAAACTGAACCCTCTGATATTGATCAGCAACAAAAAGAGAACAGAGTCAGCCTCAACACTGACACATACGACTGCACTGACTATATATATACTTATATATAGGGATATATATTATATATTAGGGATGTAATGATTACCGGTGTAACGATAAACGGTGGTAAAATCACAGACAGTTAGTATTAGCGTTTAAATTCTAATTCTTATGATAACTGTGTTTGATTAACGCACTTGTCCAGAGAAAACGCTGATGTAAAGATCTGCTTTAATGTCAAATATTTGAGTATAGTTTGAATTTATTACAGTTTTAATTTTATATACCTCACATTTGGAACCAATAAATTAATTAATAAATTAGAAAGTACATACATTTTTCAAATCAGATTTGATTTAATTTTTTGTGTGTTTTTGTCCTTTTGTGTTTTTATAGTAGGTTAAAGTGAAAAATAATAGACAGATGATCTAGATGAAGTTGTGCTGAAAAAACAGATCCAAACATGGGTATAGTAAACATTTGTTTCTATAGTATATAAAGGCAAAATCAAAAGGACTGAAAAACAGACAGAATAGACTCAGACCACTAAGGGTTAATATTGGAATGTTTCTGACACAGATGGGACATTGAGACTATTATTGTATTTATATTTATTTATTTATTTATTTTTAATCCCACTTGGTTCACTTCTTCCAGTGTGTGTATCAGTACTTTTTGAACATTTTGAGCACAGTTTCAACAATACTGTGATAATAATGAGAACTGTGATAATTTTGGTCCCAATAACTGTGATCTGAAATGTTCAGATGGTTCCATCTCTAACTGATATGAATGTATTTTATTTCTCTGAAGTGTTTCTTATATATCTTTATTTGTCCATCCACACACACCTGTCCGTCTCTCACACATTCTTGTCCATCCTTCTAACCCCAGTCATCTCCAACCCCTCCTTCATCCCTGTTCCTCTGAAACATTGTGTCTTTGTTGGTTCTTTTCAATTCTTCGGTGCTTGCTCGTTGCTTTAACTTCATGTTGAATCTGTTCCTCAGTCTCACCCCGCTGACTCAAACACTCAAACCTTTACTAGTCGTATGTATGAAGTGAATTTTAAAGTTCATTTGACCCTTTAAAAGTGGGTCTGAGATCTTAGAAAATGGCTTCCAGCAGCTCCATTTTGAAAATCCTCCGTTCAACAGTGCCACCCCCTTTCTTCAGACGTCCCTCTGAAGCCACGCCTCCAGAGTACTGGCACACACAGTGCTTGTTCCAGAGGGTTCACCAGCGCTGCACAGAAACACTTCAGCGGCTGAGGTTCCGTCTGGTGTATCCACTCATCCCTCCTTCAGTCTCCTCTAACCCCCCCGCTCTTCCAGAACAGTCCCAGTTCAGAGCTGTGGGACTAATGTTCCATTTCCTACTGGTTTATGTTTGGGACTAAACAGTTTACTGGTGAACTGTCCATCCTAATAGAACTAATACAACTAACAGATCCAGGTTCTGGCTTCACTTCCTGTACAAGCGCCGCAGCCTCTGGGAATGCCAAGAGGGGTACGAACAGAGGGGGGAGGGGCCAATGGCAGTTGAGTTTGACTGACATATCACCGTTCAATCATTTCCAGTGGGCGCTCAAAATGATTGGATGGTGTTTTTTCAGTCCTGTCTGTTCCACAGGTGAATGATTTTTACAATTTTTGTGTTAGAGCATTTAATTAATTAGTTGTAATTGGGGTGTGAAGGGGATTTGAAGGAATAAAATAAAACATGCTCCAGAAAAACATCTCAGACCCCACCTTTAAATTATTACCCCCCCCATGAACAGTGTGATTCAGGTGGTCTGTCCTGGTGCAGTGGTGCATTGTGGGTGTTGAGTCTGCAGCTGGACTGACCACAGTTGGACTAAGTAGCAGTAGATGAGTTCCTTCAACCACTCCGTTTCCATCCACACTCATATGTGACTAGAACTCCACATTAGACTGTTCCATTTTCTACGTTCAACCTTTTTGTAAATGATTGAATGGTTGCGTCCAGAAAACAGCGGTTTGGACTCAGTGGAATATTTCTGCTCAAATGTGTGAAGGCGTGTGACGTAGAAGCCCAACCACAGCAGAGGAGATGAGGAGATAAGAATGAGGAGGAGCTGACAGGTGTCATGAGGAAACACAGAGACAGAGCAGAGACGAGCAGAGCATGAGAGTGGACATGGAGCACACACTGGTGGTCATCTGGATGTCCTTCTGGATTCAAGGTATGAGGGAGGGTGGACACACACACAGCTGAAAGGCTTCACCGCTGTCTGACAGGTTTATCTCCGTGGTTACACATCTGTCGTGTGTGTTTGATATCAGTCATAGCGTGTGCTGGTGGTCATGTGACTGTCCTAATGGTAAACAGGGGCGTAGAACTGCGTATGGACACTAGGGACACGTCCCTACCAATACCCATCCACTACTGTGTACTCACTATCAGTCCAACCGCTGTCCGGAGTGTTTAGTCAATGATTCTGGCACACAAAGGGTTAACAGTCGGTCTCTGCTAGAAGTCCCGCCTCTAACGTAAATGTCGCTGCCCGATTGGCTCTGTGGTTTTGCTAACGTACATGTGATTGGCCGTCCCCGCTGTCACTCCATCTACTTGTCAAAGGAACCTGCTAGTTGGAGCGCTAACGTCAGTTTTCAGTCTGTTTGTATTTGTTCTGTCTGGGTCACATCAGCTAGACGGATTTGAATATGAGTGGAGTCATTTACATGGACATTTGGACGTGTGTGTGTGTGTGTGTGTGTGTGCTCAGTAATTAGGATGTAATGGATGTCAAAGAAAAGAAAACTGGTCATAAGACACTTCTATAGGAGTCCCAGTGTGAGTTAGTTCAAGGGTCTAGAACTGTAGAGGCTCAACACAGATACTGAAGAAAAGACACTATTTAATGACAAACACATACACTTTGAAAAGTTATTTTACTGATTATTTTAATGCATTTATGTAGAAGAGAGCAACTGTTTAAACACAAAGGAAATTTGTAAAGGAAATACAATAAAACCTCAGATTCTAAATTTGATTCTAGATGTGATTTTATTCATATTTTTGGGAATAAATTCCATGTAATAATTGAAAGTAAAAGCCTTTTTTGTTCAGACAGTAACTGAACCATCAAACTGTATGAACAGAGTATAAACAATCTGATCTTATGAAGTGAATGAACATATTTATGTCAGGAGACAGAGAGGAGGAGGAGAGGAGGAGGAGAGGAGGGAGGAGTTCTAGGAGTAGAGTCTGTAAATTCTCAGGTTCAGTTCAGTCATCATTCATCTGTTTGTCATTAGAATAACTTTGCAGAATGTATTAAATTCTTGTTTTGTCTTTAAATATTCACATATTCTTTATAAACTTGTCAATTACTGAATTTTTTTTCTATGATTGCTTGTTTGTTTGATCAGCTCGACATGATGTGAAACTATGATCCCAAATGTAAACAAAAATCCCCTTTCAGGAGTGCTGCCTTGGAGCACTGTAGTGTCCACACCAGTGTCAGAATCAGACCTACTGCCTTGATGGTAAATGAGTAAAACTGAGTTGATTTCGTTTATTCTTTTGTATTTCAGGGACCATGTACAGAACATTAAACCCAGAGTAGAGATGGACCAGAGCAGATTAGAACGCTCATGTTCATGTCCATCTGTCATCCCTGGAGCAGGAAACAAGGAAAAGAAAAAAGACAAACAATACAAGAGTTAAGAATTAATCAGTGTGATGAACTCAAATGAACAAATTAATCAATAAAATGAACAAAACTGAAGAACATACAACAGTGATTGTCCAGTCAAACCCATGCAGTTGGATCAGGGACAGTGGATGGACACACTGGGTTTATGTAGATTAAATAATAAATAAAATGAACACAAGTGGAAAAAAACGTCAAAAAAAAAAAAAGTTATAATATAAGCAAAAGTTGAAAAAAATAAAGTCAAAATTAATAAAATATGCAACAAAATTAACAAAAAAAACAAAACAAAACAAAAAAACAGCCAAAGTGGTCAATAAAATGAAAAATGAATCAAAAAAATCAATAAAATTAGAAGTAATATGAACAAAATCGGCCAAAAACTGAACAAATTTGAATTAAAAACTAATAAAATAGTCAACAAAATGCAGTAAAATGAGCCAAACAAACCCTGACTGTCCAGTCAAACCCATGCAGTTGGATCAGGGACAGTGGATGGACACACTGGGTTTATGTAGATTAAATAATGAATAAAATGAGCCAAACAAACCCTGACTGTCCAGTCAAACCCATGCAGTTGGATCAGGGACAGTGGATGGACACACTGGGTTTATGTAGATTAAATAATAAATAAAATGAGCCAAACAAACCCTGACTGTCCAGTCAAACCCATGCAGTTGGATCAGGGACAGTGGATGGACACACTGAGTTTGTGTTCAGTTCAGGACAGACTGGACTGAAAAAGTCTCCTTTTCTTCACTTTTGTCTGTTTGGATCAAATATCCTTTGAATTTCCTGGGAGTTTCCTCCTATAATTGAGTCTTTTTTCCCTGGTATTCTTCCACTGGTCCGGCCCACTTGACTTCATATTGGGCTGAATGTGGAAGCTGAACTCACATGAGTTTGACAGCCCTGTTCTGGTGCATTTTCAGGTGCTTTCTTCACTTTCATGTCAAAGTGTACTTTTTGTGAGTGGAATCTATATTTCTATTTGTCTGCTGATCAATAACAGAGGGTTGGGCGTCCAAATGGATCTGCTGTTTTACCCACAGTCTCACTCATCACTTTTCTGATCCGGATCATAGGATGGACAGACTTGAACCCGACCGCGCCGGGTTCCTGTGGTTCCTGGTTGCTATGGCGACCACAGTAGCAGATATAAACATGTGGACAGCTGATCGGCTGTTCTGTTGTCGTGCCTTGTAGCGCCTGTGTGGACAGAAACAGGAAGTCATGTTTGTGTGTCTAGATCTGGTTCAGATACTGAGTTGAACATGATCTGTTCCATTTAGTGATCTATATATGATCCATGGAGTGGATAGAATGTCTGTTATTGTGGACGGAGGCAGGAAATCCAGGTGCAGATTACTGCACAAAGGGACAGGTGGAGTTTCCACGGTCATGTCTTTGATTTATTGGGATTGTCTCTGTGAACTCACCATATGTTTTTTATTAGTAAGTTTTTATTTTTATCAATTACTAGTATTTCCAGGTGACCCCATTTGAATTCCAGGCGACTCCACGTGGGGTCCAGAGCCCAAGATTGAAAAACACTGCCTTAGGTCCACCTCTGGAATTTACACACTTTTTTCTGTTTTTTTTATTTTTTTTATTTGATGATCATTTTGTCTTGTTCAGTTTTTGGCAGGAACTTTTCTTTTTAGTTCTATTTTTGAAATGGAGTCTATTTGACACACATGTGTTTTCTACTCCCATGATGCATTTGGTCCCCTCTGGTTACTTTAGTGGCAAAAACGTCCACATTTATGATGAACTGTAACATGTTTGAAAACTTCAGCAGCAAAAGAGACACAACAGAACAAATAAAACAGCAAGAAATTAGAAACACAAACATTCAGGGTTTGAATATGTGACAAATGTGGAGCAGAGTGTGTGTGTATGTGTGTGTGTGTGTGTGTGCGTGTGTGTGTGTGTTTGTGTGGGACATAGTGGGACATGTAACTGTAATGCTGAAACAAAGTCTACATTTTTAAATAATGTGCATTTTATTGTCCAGTTTATAAATATGAATAAAAACTATTTGATTTGGTGTCACACAGTATGCATATTTGTGCACTGGACATTCATTTTTTGCTTTTTTTCCACAAGTTTCAACAACTTTTTACTTGTAAAAACAAAACAAAAAATCTACTTGTAAAAACTCACAAAAGAAACCTCAAGTTTCAAATATTGTAATTAAATACTTTTAGAAAATCAGCTTTTTTTTTTTTATTTGAGTACATGTTCTTAACCCTCAAAGGTAAACTAATCTATGTGCAACAAAACCAAAAAGGCAGAACTGACAACATTAGAACAGCTGTTTCCACTTCCAGACAAACTAACATTACTGGAACCAAAAACCTTTGTGCATCCAAACACAGAACAGTCAAACATTTAACATTCCAACACAGCAATAAAAATAGAATAAGATAAAGGAAATATCCTGTGGAAGTTTGTCAAAAAATAAATATCCACATACTGAACAAAAGCATATTTGTTTGTTTGTTGTGTTTCAGGTCAAACTCCAAACGTAAAAATAGTTGAAGGGAATCTGGATCAAATCGGACCAAACATCACATACATACAGTCTGTGGTTTCAGGTCATATTCACCTCCATGAGCGATGGAGAAATAAGTTGGACATAGTTCACAGAATATCCTCTGTCAACCATCCCCCACCTCTTCCACTCATGTATAAACATTTCACATTCTTTTCTGTATTTGCTTCTTTTTTTGGTCTAAGCTTCCATGATTTCCACCAATATTTACATGTCGTGTCTGAGGCTTCTGCCTTTGTTTTTTTTGTGTCAGTGGGCGGAGCTCAGGAGGACACAGGTGACAGGTTGATGGACTCCTGACCCCACGTGTATGTTGGTTGATTGACAGCGGACACAGCCAATGGTGATTGCGCTGTCTCCGCTATAAAATGAAAGTCATGTTTGGAGGAAGACGACTGTCCTGCATTTTGAACAGAAACACCCAATCAGATGAGGGAATTCGTCTCAATTTGTGGGACGTGGAAAAAATGGTCATAACTCTGTGCAGTCCCACACAAAGAGGGACAACTAGACACCCTAGTGTCTGTATATGTGTGTGTATATGTGTGTATATATGTAAGTGTGTGTATATGTATGTGTGTATAGGTGTGTACATATGTGTGTGTGTATAGGTGTGTATATGTGTGTGTGTATGTGTGTATATGTCTGTGTGTGTACATGTGTATATGTCTGCGTATGTTGTGTCCTCAAATGCACTGCACTTATGTGAGTTGATGTAAACAGGTCTTTCTGATCATATGTCTGTTGTGTTTTTCTGTGTTTGGATGGTTTGTATATTGAACTACTCAGTCTGCTTTGAACTGACCCCAAGGACATGAATACAATTATTAACTTCACTCTGTAAATACTGTATCTCATTGATAGCTTGTATTTGAAATGTTTTTGTTACAGTTTTAAATCTTTTTCTTTTCCCATTTACTTATAATGGGTGAAATTTTAAATGTCTATAAAACATCAATTTTGTTTCAATATACTTTTAACTTGGCACATATATAATTGTTATATTTAACAAATATTGAATATGGATGAAAGAGTTGATTGATGCCAAAATAAGACACAATATGTGTGAGGAGCGGGGTTTGTTGTACCTGGAACCACTTTTTTGAATTGAATTGATTTGAAGTGAATTGAATTGAACAGAATTGAATTGAATTGTTGGATTTGTGGATCAGGATCAAACACATCCATGTTGTGTTTCCTCTCAACACACACCAGTACATGAAGAGTCTGAAGCACCTTTACTGATCCACTTCCTGTTTGTCACAGCAGCTGCTGATTCCAGCTCTGTGATTGGTTCCACAGTCTGTCCATCATCTGCTGTTCCACAATCCACTGACAGAACCTGTTCAACTCAACATGTGGGTTCAAATGATCCATATATGAGTTGAATCAGTCCAGATCAGTTGTGCTTCAGTGTTTTTAGAATTCAACCATCAAACACAAACTGAACAATAATCAGTTTAATCAAGTCTGGGTCCATTTCAGCTGATTAATGAATGATTCCTCCAGTTTGACTGATACTGATCCAACTCAGTGTGTCAGTTTCATCTTGTGGTGGTTCATCTGCTGCTGTTCAATCATGTCATAGATTTGGATTTGAACCTTCATCTGTGTCTCATGTGCTGCTTTGGTATTTAGACGCCGTTTGTCAAAGTCAAAGCACAAACACAGTTCAGACAGATTTGGATCCAACCTGATCAGCCTCAGTTTCCTGTTTGGTTCCTAATGTGGACATGTTGGAGTTCTAATCCCAGTCTTGTCCTGTTTTCATGGCTGTCCTTTGTGTTTTTCCTGCAGGGCTCCTGTCTGAAAACAACAGCACTTCAACAGGTAAGAAATGCACAAAGGAGGGATGTGAACTGGGCTGAAGCTGAACATCCTGGTTCAAGTGGTTTTCATCTGAACAAACTGGAGCCAATGCAGAGGATTCAGGAAGGATGGGTTTACAGAAGCTCCACTGAGCACGCTCAGCTCCTGTTCCTGACATTTGGACAAGTGTGGCTTTAAAGATCCACAAGTGAAGGAAACACTGACGAACAGGAGCAGACTGAGCCATTCAATTCACTGACTGAATGAATGAGGGATGAACTGAGTCCGTTTGGACACAAAATCTGTCAGTGGGACTGAAAACACTGTTCACACATGGAAACCACATGTGCTCAAGAATCCAGTCCATGTGGTTCACATGGGCTGGGCTGGTTCTGGACTGGACTCTGACTGGTCTGTCTTATTTCGACAGAGTCTGGCCACTTCAGGTTGGTGGGAGGAGCCAGTCATTGTCATGGTGACCTGGAGATGAAACGACAGGATGGAAACTGGAAACCAGTGGAAGGGTTTAACTGGTACAGGAAGTTAGGAAACAGAGTTTGTGCAGAACTGGACTGTGGATCTGGAGTTTCAGTGAGACGCAGATACACTAATTCACATATAGATAGTTGGAGGATCAGTTCAGACTGTGATGAATCTGAACTGAGGGACTGTTTTGAATCTGATTCATATCTCTCTTCATTCCTGGAGCTGAGTTGTTCAGGTAAGAGCATGAACACTGAACCCTAACCCTTCCACTGTCACTGTGGGCTCCAGACTCTGTGGACTCTCAGATCCGGGTCGGTCCAAGACTTCAACTCACATTTAATGTCAACTCACACAAACTGATCATTACAATGAATCAATCAATAATATCCATGTCCACAAACAAACAGCTGATGAACATCATGTCACACAGAAGAAACAAACACAAACACATATGAATGTGAGTCCACTACAGTCCACTAGAGTCCAGTAAAATCCACTATATAGTCCAACCCACAGACCCTGGTCTACTCCAGTCCACTACAGTCCTGTAAAATCCACTATACAGTCCAAGCCCCAGACCCTGGTCTCCTCCAGTCCACTACAGTCCCTTAGAGTCCACTTCAGACTCTAGTCTTATTCCAGTCTTCTTCCATCTGTGTCCACAGACTCGGTCAGACTGGTCCATGGGTCCAGTATGTGTTCAGGCAGACTGGAGGTCCGGTCTAACCAGTCCGGGTCCTGGTCCTCAGTGTGTGAAGGACACTTGGACCTTCGTGGTGCCCAGGTGGTCTGTAGGGAGCTGGACTGTGGGGCTCCTGGGCTCCTCCAGGGGGCACTCTCTGGAGCAGCGGAGGCTCCTGTGGTGCAGACGTTCACCTGTGAAGGCCATGAGTCTGCTCTGCTGGACTGTGGAAGCTCAGGGGCACAGAACTGCTCATCTGGAACAGCTGTGGACCTTACCTGCACAGGTGGGCGGAGCTTTGACCGACACCAGCTGACATCAGTTCACTCACTTTGAGCTCATTTATCTGTCACTTGTATTTGATCAGATCCTGATGATGTCAGACTGGTGGGAGGAGCCAGTCGCTGTAACGGTGACGTACAGATCAAACATCATGGAGAATGGAGAGGTGTGAGATATTATTATTCCTCTGACCTCTGGACCCTGAAGACAGCAGATGTCATATGTCGTCGACTGGACTGTGGATCTGCTGTTTCTGGGAGAAGATCTGTTTCATCTGGTCCTCAGTGGTCCATCAGCCCCATCTGTCTTCTCTCTACATCTGCACTGACGGACTGTGTGAGAATAGAGCCTTACTCCAGAGACTCTGCCTTGTCCCTCACCTGTTCAGGTAAGTCTACTGATGATGGTCCTGATTCTGTCCCAGTTCTTCCATGAGTCCATTCAGGTGTGTTTTATCTGAGCAGGGTCAAACCAAACCCAGTCAGACCAGGTCCACACATTGGACAGTTGGACTGAACCATCAAACACATGCAGCTGAATTCAGTTCCAGTCCATGAACGTGGTCACATGACTCTGCTTTCCAACAGGCTGTTGAACAGCTCAGAAGGACTGAGTCCATTAGTTTGAACTGGACTTTGTGTTGGTCCATGTGCTCTTTTTCCAGCTCTATGTGGGTCTGCTGGACTCTGAGGACACCATGGAAACATCACTGACACTAAAGCATGTCCTTAAATGCAGATGTTTGACATGAGCCACATGTTTCCAGTGGTCTGAGATGAACCAGTGCACAGGTCACTGATCAAACCCACTGCATTATGGTGCATTCACTGACCACTGGGATTGTGTGTGTGCCTTTGAACAGACCCCACTCACAGATTGAATGTTCAGTCTGACTTCAGAATGACTGTGTGTCCACCAACGCTGACGTGAAACTAACTCTAACCTGTGACTGAGGATCCACAGAGTGGACCTGAGGCCTGTTTGAGTCCAGTCTGAATGTAGACAGCGCCCTCTGTTGGAATCCAGGTCAACAACAGCACACACTCACTGTGTCCTTCAGCTCCACATTCAACACTAAAGGGCCTTTTATTGGTGTGTTCTGTGTTCTGCTGTTTTCTTTGAGGACGTTGTGTCTCTGCTTGAACTGGTCCATGAGTCCAGTTTAGTTCCTGTGTCACTAACGACTGACAGGAGGCTTTGACAGAGTCCACCCTCACACTGCCGTCTGTCCAGGGGCTTTTGTGTCTTTAAACATGTGTGTGTGTTGTTGTGTGTCCACAGACTCTGTCAGACTGGTCCATGGTTCCAGTCTGTGTTCAGGCAGACTGGAGGTCCGCTCCAACCAGTCCTGGTCCTCGGTGTGCGAAGAGGATTTGGACCTGAATGACACCCAGGTGGTCTGTAGGGAGCTGGGCTGTGGGGGTCCTGGGCTCCTCCAGGGGGGGCTCTATGGAGAGGGGGAGGCTCCAGTCTGGACCAGTGAGCTCCAGTGTGAAGGAAATGAGTCTGCGGTCCTGGACTGTAGAAGGTCCAGCTCAGCTGGGAAGACCTGCTCATCTGGAACAGCTGCTGGACTCACCTGTACAGGTACCAAGGGGGCGTGGCTTTCATATGACAGACTTTTACACGTCCAATGAGAGAATGAGGGATAGAGCAGGTCAGTCCTTCCCACAGCCATCAGAATACAGAACAGTTCACAGGAACACCCCCCCATCCATATCACACCATGTGCAAATATAATGTAAATATGAATCATTACATTAAATCTAAATTTATATAAATACTTATAAAATAGTATTAATATAGTAGTATTTAATAGTATTTTCAGATTGTCTTCCCTGCACTTTATTGTTGTATTTGCTGTTGTCAGCTGTGGAAGTTCTCCATGGAGGGATCAATAAAGTCTGATCTTATCTTATCTTATCTTATCTTACCTTTCCTTTCTTGGACTCCTTTCTTAGTCTGTGTAGGTTCTCATTTGTCCAGGTCATGGTTCTTCTGGGTTCTACTGGACTGCTTCAGCTCTTTTGTCAACGTTTCGTCTCTCTTCGTCTCTTGGATGACGGTCCAAACATTTTCTAAACAGCTGAACCAGTCCTCCTGTCTTTGTGTCTCTGCTCAGATCCAGGTGGGGTCAGGTTGGTGGGACAGCCGAGCCGCTGTGCTGGTGCTTTGGAGATCCAACACCAGGGACAGTGGAGACCAGTAGGAGACCACTATAAACTCTGGGACCTGAAGTCTGGATCTGCTGTGTGTCAGTATCTGGACTGTGGATCAGCTGTTTCAGTCAACACAACAGATGATTCTACAGACAGACCTGTGTGGTTGGTCTCAGTTCCTTGTGTAAAGCTGACATCTGGACCCAGGGACTGTGTTGAACTATATGATCCCTCTAATCTCTCATCTGCTGTGGACGTGGTGTGTTCAGGTACAAACGGACACAAACTGTGTCTGAACTGAATTCTCAGTGACCAGATGGTTCTGACTCTGACGTTTAAAGTTCCATCTAATGAATCTGTTCATTTCATCAGTTGATTATTTTGTCTCAGTTCATTGTTTTTTCGGTCAAATGTGTCAAATATTGACCTTTGACCTTTGGAACGTCCAGATCCCAAATGAACGTCGTCATTTGGACCAGATGAGGCTGAAAACACAAACAGATTTCCCATTAGTCTCATTTAGGACAAAAGGACCAAATGTTGACATGTGAGACTGTAAAAGCACCACATGTGTGTCCTTTTTTACCCATAATGCCTTTGAAGGTCAGCTGTGCTCTAAATGAGCCATTCCTCATGTTTTCATTGGTCAGTGTTCATCCCATCCCAAACTCCTGTGGATCAGATCCATCTGTGTCTCTGAGGAGGATGGATTCTCTGACTGCTTGTTTGTGCTCATGTGTGCTGCTTGGTCCAATCATGTCTCTGTGTGTGTGGACAGATCTGCTGCCTCAGCCCAACATCTCCCTGTCTGACGGGGTCTTTGAGGTCTACCAGCAGGGGTTCCGGGTGCTGGTGGGCTCCGACTTCACCGTCACATGCTCCGTCCGACCGCAGTACCCGGGAGGCTCCTTCCGGTTGATCTCCGACACCGAGAAGCCCCTGAACCTCACCCTGCCGGCCGTCAATCACTCCGCCCACTTCCTGTTGTCCTCCATGGGCTACGCCCACCGAGGGAACTACACATGTGTTTATCACGTGGACGTTTATAACCGCAGCTTCTCATCGTCTCAGAGCCCCGCCCTCTATCTGACTGTGGGAGGTAACGTCAGGACAAACACACACAAAACACCCACAATGCATCAGTAACAGTCACATGACCATGTTCCACAGCGTTCCCAGTGAGCAGAGTGAACAGGTGTGAGCAGAACCACGTTGGTAGAACTGAGATCAGGTAAAGCCGGTCCAGTTGAACCTGTCAGAGACTGGGCTGAACCAACAAACACTCCTTTAATCTGAGCTCACTTCTGTTGTGCCCAATTCCACTTCCTGCCGAAAACTGCCCCCCCTTCCTAAGTCAGCCATGTAGAGGACAATGTGCACCGAATTCACCGTCACAACTTTTTCTCCTTTCTGACTGTAGGGCCTGAAATGAACTGTGAATTATTCAACCTCTGAACACCATCATACCTGTGGAGCAGTGAAGGCATTCATAATATTGTAAGATATTGTAAGATTGTAAGAATGTGCAAACTGTCAGGGATAGAAAACGTTCTACAGTTCAGTCTTAGATACACAACACACAAAATATAGAACACTATAAACAGATACTGCTGAAAACTACATCCTCCATCAGAATTAGCTTGTGAAGCTAAAGGAGTGAACTGACTTGAGCAGCTCACATTTGGAGCTCTTCTGCTGTGACAGGGTGAATTTGGTGACCTTTGTCCTCTTTATGGCTGACTTAGGAAGGGGAGCTGTTTTGGGCAGCTGCTGCGCCATCGCAGTTTTCAACAGGAAGTAGAATTCAGCACAAGTTCAAAGCACAGTTGAGTTTAAAGCCAGGTTTAAAGCCAGTCCATCCAGTTGAATGTGAAGCCCAGTTAGAGTCCACAGTTGAAGGTGCATCTGTACATGTGTGTGTGTGGTCCACATGTCCAGGGTCTAGAGGGGGTCCACTGGTATCAGTCAGTCTATGAGCTGCAGCAGATGGAGGTCTGGACCAACACAGTTGGACACATGCACTGGAGTCCAATCTGTCCAATAGGACCAGTCCACTTCAACAACATCAACCAACACTTTGACGTCCACTGTCTGCCTCATTTTCAAACTCTTCTTTAAACCCACCTCTGTTCTTTGGCTTTTCACACCGTGTAGGTTTTTGACTTGATGTGCACAGATATTTGATGTGGGGTGGACAGTCTATAGATTTCGGATGTTCCACTGTGTTTTCATCTTAGTATTTGATCTTCTTATTGTGTTTCTTTTACTGTACAGCATTGTGGAAACTTTTGGGTTCATTGAACCCATAAAGTAGGGCTGCACGATATGGCCCAAAACCAATATCTCTATATTTTTAGGCTGTATCACGATACACGATATATATCTCAATATTTTGATTTCTCCTCTAAATCACTCTATAAATGTTAAATTCAACCCTCTGATGCATAACACCAGTATAATGATTCAAGCACACCCTTCTATTGGAGTTTTTTAAATTTGCATGCAAAAAGGGGAAAATCACAATCAAGTTAAGTTTAGCAAACCTTTTATTTCAGACCAGGCTGCTGCACTCACCAGCTTTTAACAAATAAAAATAAATAATGGCATGGTAGGCCTTTCTACTGTGGCCTAGTTCTCAAAGACCCTTAACAAAAGACAGAGCTCAAAGCAACAAAAAAAATACATTCAACAAGAATCTCTGAGAAAGACATTTCAAAACTATAAATGTTAAAGTGCACTTTTTCAGCTTGATCATGTTTGTAACACCTGATCATTTTACAAAGGTAAAACAAAATTTGCATTGTGGGCAAACCACAGAGGCAGAAGTCCAGGTTGTGACTATGAAAACCACAATGAACAATAACAGTCATATAACAGGAGTGGGAACATGTGTGTATTTATGGTTTGTTTGTATTTGAGACAGAAACAGTAGAAACAGTTGTCTAGAGGTTTTGTGCCAAAAACACAAGCCTGTCAACGGCCTCTGGTTTGAGTGATCCCTGGTGACATGTTACCACATTACTGCTGGTACTAAATACCCTCTCTGATGGGGAACTAGTGGCAGGCACACACAGATACTTTCTTGCCAAATTTTTCAGGTTTGGGAACATTTCCTCATGGTCCTTCCACCACTGAAGGGGATCTGATTCACTGTCAGCACTAACAGACTGCAAGTAGGCAGACAACTCTGCTTTCATCAGCTCCCTGAGTGATGGTGTGGCTGTGGCAGAGGATGCCGTTGCCTTTTTGAAGAAACTTCCGAGGGTTTTCTTTTTTGGTGGCTCTGGTTCTGAGACTGTTGATGCTTCAGGAGGCTGTGAAGGAGCTGACCCTGCTGTGCTCTGGTCAAACAGCAACGCCTCCATCACCATCTCCAGTATGGCTCTGCACTTGATTTCCTCCACCTTTTCTGATGTAATGTATGTTGTCTTGAATCTGGGATCCACTAACAATGCCATGTCTAGCAGGGCATTGGTGGCAGGGTCAGCAAATTTCTCCCTCAGGTAATCCAGGATGGAGCTTTTGATGGACTGGGCCAGTGGAGTGTCATCCTCCTGAACTGCCAAAATGCTGGAGTGGAAGAGATGAAGCACAGGCTTGACACAGGACACTGTGACGTAGTCCTCACCCGACAGAGCATCAGTTAATTCGACAAGGGGCTTTAGAGCCTTGTGCACTGACTCAAGGACTTCCAGGTCTTGTCAGGTCAGAACGAGATGCCGTGTTTTCTTGTCTGAGGCCAATACCTGAGAAATGGCCCGCTCCTGCTCCAACACCCACCCAATCATCTTCTGGCGGGATCCCCACCTGGTAGGAGACTCACTGATCAGCTGGTCTGCAGGGATATTTAGCTCTTTCTGCGCTGTGGCCAAGTCTCTCCTCCTCTTCCAACTGAATGAGAAGCTGCTCACAATCCTCTTACAAACAGCAACAGCACGCTCAATACGGGGGTCTTTCAAGCTTCTTTCTGAAGATAAAAACAAACATTTAAAATGTTATACTAATATGTCTTAAAGAAATTCAGCAATCCAGTTACTCACCTTAACACTAGACTAAAATTGGAAATGAGTTTTATATATGTTTCCTACAGATCTAAGACAGATTTCAAATCTACTTTAACCAAATAGTTTACTGGTAATATATGCTTATATATTATGTACTTAATAAATGCATTATGTGGACACACGCACGCACACACATTTTTTAACTCCATAAAAACATGAAATATTCTCAGTTTTTAGCTGCATGAAAAAAAATCATGAAATACTGTTTTTAACTGCATGAAAAAAATCATAAGATATTCTCACACAATGTTTAACTGCATGAAAAAAATCATGAAACATTCTCACAGTTTAAAACTTAATGATAAAAAATCATGAAATACTTTGACGTAGTTTTTAATTGCACGTGACAAATCATGAAATGCTGTCTTAGTTATATTGAAAATTGTTGATTATAAAAGTGATTGTTATTTTCCCACTAGAAGGGGGCAAACCTACACAAGTACTCACCAATTGCAAGGTGCAGCCGATGGCCAAAACACTGTAGTCTTGTCCACCCATTCAGGCTTACAGCTTTGATTACATTAGCCCCATTATCTGTGGTGATGCACACTTGACGAGTTTCTGATAAGTTCCATGACATGAGAGCATCTTGCAGCCCTTGTGCAATGAGCTCTCCTGTATGATCATCCGGAAAAAAGCTCGTTTGAAGGCACAAACTTTTCAGCTCCCAGTTGTCCATGTAATGTACCGTTAAGCTGAGATAAGGCTCACAGGTTCTGCTGGACCACAGATCCGTAGGTGTAGCGAAGTGGTTCACATTTTTATTACCTCCGCCAAGGAGGTTATGTTTTTGCCAGGGTTTGTTTGTTTGTTTGTTTGTCCGTTAGTGTGCAAAATAACTCAAAAAGTTATGGACAGATTTGGATGAAATTTTCAGGGTTTGTTGGAAATGGGATAAGGAAGAAATGATTAAATTTTGCTGGTGATCGGGGGTGGGGGGGCCCAGGGGGGGGCCCACTGATCAGCCTTGGCGGAGGTCTGCGCTCTCCGAGTGCTTCTAGTTGAGCTGGTTGGCCACCTTTTCTCTAACTAAAATGCACAAGTCTGGTAGCGCTTTTTCGGCAAAAAAATTGTGACCAGGCAAATCATACTTTGGGTCAAGTGTCTTAATGAGATTTTTGAATCCTGTCTCTTCTACAACACTAACCGGGGCCATGTCTTTGGCGATGTACTGTGTCACTGCAGTCGTGATCTCTTTCCATTTTGGACTTTTTTTGTCATATGGGACTGAATTGGCAAACGAAGAAGTCAGTCATTTGCTTCGGTGCTCGTTCCTTGGACGTTTTATGTGGTGTCGGGGGGGATGTGGACATGCGGAGTTTAAGGCATTCTTTGTTTTGAAGTGGATGGCATTTCAGGAGGTGAAATAAGTTCGTGGTACTACTACCTTTGGTGGCCACGATTTTGAGGCATATTTTGCAGATAACTGTATTTTGTTCTACGTCTTTCCTGCAGAACCCGAACCACTGCCAGATGATAGAGCCAGTGCTGTGCTTTTTCGGAACAAAGTTGTCCGTCTCCATCTCCAATTAATGTCTCTTAATTGTAAACTCGCCTGGCTCTTGACTTTCTTTTTCTCTCTCTTCATGCTCTCCTCCCGCTTCTCCTGATACAGAAATACGCCTGCACGCAGAACAGTTTTCTGGATGGGCGGGGGAGTTTGCTGCTTGCCGTGAGAGGAACAGCAGGAGAGAGAGAAAGAAGCGAAACTCGAAAGAGAATTACATACTGACACGTCTTAAACATTTATGTGACAATCTGTACTCCATGGTAGCGATATAGTAATTTTATATATCTCACGTTGAGCAAGCCGCGATATATCGAGTATATTCGATATATTCCCCACCCCTACCATAAAGACCCAGTGTTACTGTGGTGGCACTTCAGAAATATGGTTTTCTATATAGTTAAGTTTTCTGAAGTGATTGATCACAATTTATTATGACATAATCATCTGCATTTTGTGTTTTTTCAGTGAACATAAGATATTTTCCTATATTTAATTTATTGATCATGTAGATGTTCATTAAGCTCAGATTAAAGCTCCCATATTATGCTATTTTTCAGTCACGTCATATAGGTCTCAGAAGCCCAAAAACATAGTATTTAAGTTTGTTCGCCCCAAAATCATCCTTTTTTCGGAGTTTCAGCAGTCGAAAAAGTCCCTCTCCCCAGCCCTCCTCAGAACAGGCTGTTTCTGGGCCTGCTTCCGGGTATGCAAATGAACGCATCTGTCCACGCCCACTCCCCCTCCCCTCTCTGGGAGAGAACGCGGCTTACGCTGGTGGTACTACGCGGTAATGTTGACTGTGAAGTCATGGCTCTCTCGTCTCCAATACACATGTCTCAGACAGAACTCTGTCTTTCCAAACACTGGCTTTCTTTGCCTTGAGGCGTGATTGAGCCCCGACGGAAAACGGCGGTGTTGTGTCGGGTTCGTGGACCTGACACGGAAAGACGCCTGCCGCCACTAATGCAGGCAGCTACTAACAAGCTTGATGCTAACTGTACTGATGCCAACCACAAAAGGCCCATGTTCAAAGTAGTTATGTTGAATGTCTCTTGATATTATCAGCTCTTGCATGTTAACGGGGACGCAAACGTTAGCAGCAGTAACCGAGCTATGTTAGCTGCCATGCTAACGTTAGACGTACACATCAACAACCACCAGCTTATCCGTAATGTAGGGTTATGCAGTAAAGATACAAAAAAATGAGAAGAACTTACATCTGCCACACTTGTACTTGGGTCACGAAGCGTTGGTACTGCGTCCTTCTTGAATCGGAGTCTTTGTGCTAAGCCGCAGCTGTATGGGCCCATGTTCGAAAAACACTCGTCCGTGAAATGCCGGGCACACACATACAAGCGTTTGGGAATGTTGTTTGGTCCATGACCATCACAGATAGAATCCAGACACTTTTTACAGAGAGGCTCGGAAGTGGGGAGCAAAAATAAACTATCGTGTTGGTGTGTGCAGCCAACAACACCACAACTTGTGTGTCTCGCCTTCGCCATGTTTGTTGTCCAAGAGGTACTTTGCCAGGGCGGGGCTTACCTTTTCATGCAGGGTGGGGGCACAGTCAGGGGGAGGAGTTAAATCCGCTTATGTCGTCATAAGCGGACCCAACTCAAACTCGGCCGTTTAAGCATTTTCACAAAATGTGGTGTAGTAAGGCAGGGAGGAAACAGACAGTTTTCAAATTCGAACCTCATAATGAGGCTACTGCAACACACACTACTGTAAGAAAACTGTCACAAAGTGAGGTTTGCATAATACAGGACCTTTAAAGTTGAGAGTTTTTATATCAGAAACAGAGAAAACTGAAGAAAAAGAAACTTTTTCTGCAAAATATGAACATAAACCCAATGTGTCCATCCACTGTCAGTAAATCAGTAAAAAAAAAACAAGCATGCATCCAAACTTCATCATTTCTAATAAACTTATTGTGAAAAAACAAATGCAGTTGTTCTAATAAATGAATGATTTTTAGTGTAATCTTAGTGTAATTTTTCTATTTCACAAATTCATCCCAGGGGCCAGATTGGACCCTTTGGTGGGCCAGATTTCGTCCCCGGGCCGCATGTTTGACACCTGTGTGTTCAATGTTCCAGATTTGAATCAGATTAATAGTTAAACTAATGACCACAGTGTTGTTTTGCTGGGGTTTTCCAGGTATATGATGGTGTGTTCTAACACAGATATGTTGGTTTGAGTCCATTTATCCAACACATGTGGAAATGTTCCACTGGTAGAACCTGTCCAGTCCATTTGTAAACTGATGTGTAAATCAGGGCTGTCAAACTCATGTTAGTTCAGCTCCACATTCAGTCTAATCTGATCTAAAGTGGACCGGACCAGTAAGATAAGATAAAAAATAGGAAAAGAACTGAGAAATAATGTCAACTCCAAAGTTTTCTCTGTTTTTGAGTGAAAAAAGTAAAATTCTGTTTGAAAATGTTTACATCTATGAACCGTACTTGAACATAACATGAACAAATATGAACAACCTGAAAATTCTGAAGAAAAAAAGTGCAATTTGAACAATATTATGACTAAGGTGATCATTTATACATGTGCATCACTACTTACAGATTTAGTAACAGGCAGAATATTGTATAAAATTCCACATACTTCTCTGACGACATTTCAGATTGTTCATATTTGTTCAGGTTATTTCCTGTAAATATCTGTAAATGTAACTTTTTTTTCCCTAATTTTACTTTTTTTTACACTACAGCAAAGAGGAAAATCAGCAGTTTTCATTATTTCTAGGTTATTCTGATAGTGTTTTACTGGTCTGATCCACTTTAGACTGAATTGACTGAAAATGATTTCAACATCCTTGATTATTAATATCTTCAGTGTAATTTTTATATTTCACATATTTCTCCCAGGGCCGGATTGGACTGGACTGGATTGGACTGGACCCTTTGGTGGGCCGGATTTGGCCCAAGGGCTGCATGTTTGACACCTGTGGTCTAAATGTTCCACTGGTAGAACCTGTCCAGTCCACGTATTGTCGTGTGCAGACAGTGTTTGAAGTCGATCTGACACTAATATTCCTTTGAATTAAACCCATTCTCTGGTTAATTTTCCATTTTTCCATTTGGAGCCCAGACCTGATGCTTGTTGTTGTTGTTGTTGTTGTGTTTCAGACTTGGTGACAAATCTGATCATCAGGGTGGTGCTGGTCCACTTCCTCCTGATCATGGGGACCATCTCCCTCTTCTTCTACTGTCGGGTTAGTTCACAGCTTTAATTCAAACCAGCAAAGTTGATTTGTACAGCACCTTTAACACACAAGACAAGTCCCAAAGAGTTTGAGCAAAGAGAAGAAAATACAAAGAAGAACACAGATCAAAGTCCAGTCATCAAAAGGTCTACATTTCAAATCAGAAGTCGGTCAAATAACAATTCTGTATCTAGTGTCGTTCAAATGCCTGAAGAAACCAGTGAGTTTGGAGTTTGGTGTGTTTATTCAACACTAACACACTTCAACGCTGACATGGGACGCTTCTGCCAAACTGGGTTTACCTCCAACATCTGACACATGTTTGTGCAGGTTTAGCAGACTGATGGAGTGGAGCAGACCACCACAGAAGAACGGAGCAGAACGAAGAACGGAGCAGAACGAAAGAACGGAGCAGAACGAAGAACGGAGCAGAACGAAAGAACGGAGCAGAACGAAAGAACGGAGCAGAACGAAAGAACGGAGCAGAACGAAGAACGGAGCAGAACGAAGAACGGAGCAGAACGAAAGAACGGAGCAGAACGAAGAACGGAGCAGAACGAAAGAACGGAGCAGAACGAAGAACGGAGCAGAACGAAAGAACAACTGATAACGGAATAACAGTTCTGAACCAGGTGAAAAAAATGTACTCTTCAAATGTAATAACTGAGGTAATAACGAAATAATATATGAATAAAACTGTATTTAAGTTTGATTTATTAGAGAGAACTGAGATCAAATCTGAGAGAGAGAGAGAAAGAGAGAGAGAGGGAGGGAAAGAGAGAGAGAGGGAGGGAAAGAGAGAGAAAGAGAGAGAGAGGGAGGGAAAGAGAGAGAAAGAGAGAGAGAGAGAGAGGGAGGGGAAAGAGAGAAAGAGAGAGAGAGGGAGGGAAAGAGAGAGAGGGAGGGAAAGAGAGAGAAAAGAGAGAGAGAGGGAGGGAAAGAGAGAAAGAGAGAGAGAGAGGCAGATTTGATCTCAGTTCTCTCTAATAAATCAAACTTAAATACAGTTTTATTCATATATTATTTCATTATTACCTCAGTTATTACATTTGAAAAGTAACATTTTTTTACCAGGACAAGAACGAACGGCCAAAAGTTCCTCCGTTCTCGGTGGTTCTTCCGTTCTCGTGGTTCTTCTGTTCTCGGTGGTTCTTCCGTTCTCGGTGGTTCTTCTGTTCTCGTGGTTCTTCCGTTCTCGTGGTTCTTCTGTTCTCGGTGGTTCTTCCGTTCTCGGTGGTTCTTCCGTTCTCGGTGGTTCTTCCGTTCTCGTGGTTCTTCCGTTCTCGGTGGTTCTTCCGTTCTCGTGGTTCTTCCGTTCTCGGTGGTTCTTCCGTTCTCGTGGTTCTTCCGTTCTCAGTCAGACTCAGCGTCTGTGTGCTTTCAGATCCGTCCCATGTCAGCAGGATTTCCCTGGTCAGCTGATTGGATTCAGTGTTTGAATGGACTGGACTTGGACTCACACACGAGTGACAGCAGCACATGATGATCACATGTTTGTTCCAGGCCAGGAGGGGGCGGAGCCACTGAAGGCACGCAACACACCATGAGATACAGCAACACAGTCTACAGCAACACAGTCTACAGCAACAGCAACCAGCACAGTCTACAGCAACAGCAACCAGCACAGCAAAGGTGGACTTTTGGGTCTGTAAGGGTTAAAGGTGGACGTTTGGGTCTTTAAGGGTTAAAGGTGGACGTTTGGGTCTTTAAGGGTTAAAGGTGGACATTTGGGTCTGTAAGGGTTAAAGGTGGACATTTGGGTCTGTAAGGGTTAAAGGTGGACGTTTGGGTCTGTAAGGGTTAAAGGTGAACGTTTGGGTCTGTAAGGGTTAAAGGTGGACGTTTTGGTCTTTGAGGGTTAAAGGTGGACGTTTGGGTCTGTAAGGGTTAAAGGTGGACGTTTGGGTCTGTAAGGGTTAAAGGTGGACGTTTGGGTCTGTAAGGGTTAAAGGTGGACGTTTGGGTCTGTAAGGGTTAAAGGTGGACGTTTGGGTCTGTAAGTGTTAAAGGTGGACGTTTGGGTCTATAAGGGTTAAAGGTGGACGTTTGGGTCTGTAAGGGTTAAAGGTGGACGTTTGGGTGTTTAAGGGTTAAAGGTGGACGTTTGGGTCTGTAAGGGTTAAAGGTGGACGTTTGGGTCTGTAAGGGTTAAAGGTGGACGTTTGGGTCTGTAAGGGTTAAAGGTGGACGTTTGGGTCTATAAGGGTTAAAGGTGGACGTTTGGGTGTTTAAGGGTTAAAGGTGGACGTTGGGTCTGTAAGGGTTAAAGGTGGACGTTTGGGTCTGTAAGGGTTAAAGGTGGACGTTTGGGTCTGTAAGGGTTAAAGGTGGACGTTTGGGTGTTTAAGGGTTAAAGGTGGACGTTTGGGTGTTTAAGGGTTAAAGGTGGACGTTTGGGTCTGTAAGGGTTAAAGGTGGACGTTTGGGTGTTTAAGGGTTAAAGGTGGACGTTTGGGTCTGTAAGTGTTAAAGGTGGACGTTTGGGTCTGTAAGTGTTAAAGGTGGACGTTTGGGTCTGTAAGTGTTAAAGGTGGACGTTTGGGTCTGTAAGTGTTAAAGGTGGACGTTTGGGTGTTTAAGGGTTAAAGGTGGACGTTTGGGTGTTTAAGGGTTAAAGGTGGACGTTTGGGTCTGTAAGGGTTAAAGGTGGACGTTTGGGTCTGTAAGGGTCAAAGGTGGACGTTTGGGTCTGTAAGGGTTAAAGGTGGACGTTTGGGTCTTTAAGGGTTTTTTAAGGGTTTTTTAATTGTCATAATTTTCTGGCTGTTCCTGTTTTCTTTGTCGATGCGATCCATAATTTTGTTCAAATTGCTCTTATTTTTCTTCATAAATGTGCGTCTTTTTTCCGGTTCTTCACATCTTTTTTGTTTGGATAGTTGATTAAAGTCAGTGTTTTCCTCATTTCATGTGTTTTTTTGGGTCAAACCCAGACAAACCTTGTCAGTTGTCATTCTTTCGGGGTTCTTCTGCTCTTCTTTTTCTTCTGGGCCCACTGCAGATCCAATCAGGCTGAATGTGGAACCTGTTCTGGGCCGTCAGCTGAACCCAGCTTTGGTTTCATCTTGCTCCGACCCTCCTCCAAACCACTCGGTGTTGAGCTCCTACAAACATATCTGTATCTGTTCATGTTGGGTTTGAAGCTCACAGTGGTGCTCTGATCTTCTGCAGTTTTGTGCTTGTGCTTTTCATTGGTACTAGCTCGGTCTGAGCGTAATCCCATTTCCCTGTAGAGTGGTGAAGCGGCCGTCATGTGACCGTGTCAGACCAATGAGTGAGCGCTTCTAGTAAACCAATGCTAAACATGGCTGCCTCCTGGGCTGAGCGGGCCGCAACCACGACCGCCAGGAAAATACTGCAGGGGCGTGGTCCCACATGGAGCCGCCCACTACTGTTTGATTGACAGAAGTGTTGAAGCAGACCAGTTGAACACAAATATTCCAGCGGACTTCATCTGTTTGGGTTCCTGTCCATTCTCTAGTGTTTTCTGTTTGTTTTCATTTGTCAAAAATATGGAGTCGGATTTTTCTTGTACTTCTTCAGAAACATTGTTTGGTATTTTCTCGTATCCTGCCAACAAATCAGATCAATATTACATCATCAATCTGATTCTATTTTTTAGCCAAACACCACATTCGTAAATCCAAATTCTCCAATCACAAACCTTCGTTTTTTCATCTGTAAAACTGAACATAAACAATTTATTTCAAGTATTCAGTATTCTGAAAAGAAAAAAGCGATCAAAACCGCTGATGTATACGAAATGTACATGTGCGCTGGTAGGCTCTGTTTATTTTTCTTTGTATTCTGATTATGAATACTGCTGTGTGTGTATACATATATAAGTATTATACATCCTTGTTTTTGTCTTGTTTCCTGAAAGTGTAGTTGGTTAAGTGTACAGGCTTGTTAATATCATTTTTTCTATCCATTTTATTACATACTTATTTAATTTACAAATACTATCCTTTTTTCTTTTTTTTCTCTCTTTCTTCCTTTTAATGATCGTTATTGAAACTTGTTTTTCTTTGTATTATGATTATGAATACTGCTGTGTGTGTACATATATAGGTATTATACATCTGTTTATTATTATGATTATGAATACTGCTGTGTGTGTACATATATAGGTATTATACATCTGTTTATTATTATGATTATGAATACTGCTGTGTGTGTACATATATAGGTATTATACATCTGTTTATTATTATTCTGATTGTGAATCCTTCTTTCAGCCTGATCCCAGTCCAGCTGTACCAGTATATCTGCATCAGTTTTTCATCAGTATTCCAAACAGATCCTCCAAAACCATTCCCAAAATGTGTCTTTGTTCATCTTATTACTAGATCTGTCAATCCTCCAAATTTGAAGAAAATCAGATCAAAACTGATCAAATGTCGACCCAATGAGCGTGAAAACATGGGCACAGTTTGATTATTATAACAGCAGAATGATTGTCCAGAATGTTTGGAACACAATAAAGAATTCCTACTCAACTCCTGTGTCTGTTTTATTCCAAACACACACATCCCATTGTTTTTCATGTATTGATCCTTTGTGTTGAACAGCTGTTTGATTATCAATTCTTATTTTCAGTCTTAAGACAGTCCACCATTTTGTTGTTAACCCCTTCTTTTCCAGCCCTTTAATTGGAATAATAGAATGGGAACCTGTTCTTTCAGTATTATTAGGACTAAATCTGCACAACTAGACAGATGTGGCTCTGCTCCCTGGTATGCTGCACAACATTTGGAACAATGTGTCAAACGGATGTTTACGTGGAAGCGCATGTTTTCAATGGTGCGTTGTTCACCCAAATTCCTGGAGTGTCCGTACACCAATATACTTCCATCACTGATCTGGACTCTATGCCTTACAGATCTACTGTTCTCACTGGTTCCACATGTTTGTGTCCTCCTGTACCAGAAGACTTAGTTCCAGATGGAACACAGATGCCACCATGTGCTCAGACACATTTCCATTCACATCTGCTAGAGTCCGTACACCAGTAGTGTCCGTACACCACATTCTAAATATGTGGCTCTGATTTGACTGTTTCTGTCAATATATGGAATTTTTCAGCAGGCATGCTTTGGACACCACATCTGTGCAAGAAACAATGCATGATTCTGCTGAGGTCTGAAACATTTGTATATGTGTGTAGGCATTAAATATGGAGGCTGTTAGGCTGGAGTGTCCGTACAGCCAAGAATGTGTGATCTGACAGGGGTCCACACTCACAAACACAGGTACCAGCTGGGACTTAAAGGTACTAATGCTTGTCTCTGGGGGTGGACTGTTTTCACAGACACTTCTGTACCCTTTGAAATGGTCCATTTTTGAACCTTAAGTACTTTACATAGAAAGAAAACTCTCATAGAGTTGATAATGCCATGATGGTTAAAGTTTGAACCGGTGGACTAACTGAGAAAAACAAACAAACAAAGCATAGATAAGACATGGAGGTGTGAATGAAAACTGGATCAAACACAGATTATGTCAATAATCAGAGGTTCTAATAAGAGACAGAAATTATGAGGCTGTTATCATTGAGCTAATTGGGCTGTCAAATTCAAACACAAATGATTCTTAAATAGAATACAGAGTAATTACAGTAGGATCTAGAATCAATCATGTTTGAACTCTAGTTGGTCCTACTGTTCAGTTCTAGCCTAGAGCCTGTTCTCATGGTCTACACACAGGTTTGAATGCTGCAGGGTTCCTTATAGTACACATGTGGACTTTCCAGAACTGTGGAACCTTTGTCATCGTCTAAAGGGGACATTCTGGACTCCTACAGACCAGTACTGTACTTCTGAGGGAACACTCTGAAAAAATGTACTTACAGGTACACAGTGTTGGACAAGCTACTTAGAAAATGTAGTGAGCTCAGCTCCCAGTTCCTCTGCTATAGATGAAGCTTCACTCCACAGAAGCCCCACCCACTCAAATGGAGCAGCTCAGTTCCACAAACACCGCAGAAGGAGCTCACTACATGTGAAGACACTTTAAGTTACGCCAACTTACATGGAAATAAACACAAGAAACTACATGTTTAAATCACCAAATATATGCAAAGTCAATTCCACTGGGTTATCAATATGTCAGAGGAACTGGAATTAAAGACCAACAGTTACTGACATCTGCAGACCAGGATGGAATTAACAATGCTCAGTATGGTCCAGCTGGAGTTTAAAGGCACATGGAAGTGGAAGGCAGTAAACAGTAGGCCTGTAACGGTACACAAAATTTTCGGTTCAGTATGTTTTCGGTTTTCAAAGCCACGGTTAGTTTTTTTTTTCGGTTCGATACGGGAAGAAAGAAAACCCCTCAAAATGTCTTTAATACATTTATGAATTTTTGAACATTTTTCCCCCAATTTTTGGACACAATAGAATATAGGAAAACAGGAATAATATAATTCTGCTGCTATAAATCAAATAGAAAATAAAATAAATTGTGAATATTACTAAATGTGTTTTAAACATTAGTATTGCACTTTTCTCTGACAGGTAGTTTTGAACAAACAAAAAAATCTAATCCCAGTTCTGTCAGTTCACATTCTGCAGAAAAATATCAACAAAAAAATTCTGCATGAAGTGCAACATTAACAGGAGGGAAAACTGGTATTCTGTTGAAACAAACTGAAGAGAAACACTGACAACAAACTGAACCACAGTATTTAGTTTAGGACAGAGAACAAACTGTTTAGGACACTGTGTGTGTGTGTGTGTGTGTGTGTGTGTGTGTGTGTGTGCGCGCGTGCGATTTGTCTGGGGGATGGTTTGTTTGTTGTTTTTTTGTTTCGTGTTTTTTGGTCGGAGCCGGGGGGTGGGGGGGTGGTCCGGTCCATAACTAAGGTAACTAACGCTGGCGTGAAACGAAAGTGAAACTTTATTTTTATATACTTTCGACGGCCAACTCTGAGTTCTATTCCTCTGTTATACAGAGAGAGAGAGAGAGAGAGAGAGAGAGAGAGAGAGAGAGAGAGAGAGAGAGAGAGAGAGAGAGAGAGAGAGAGAGAGAGAGAGAGAGAGAGAGAGAGAGAGAGAGAGAGAGAGAGAGAGAGAGAGAGAGAGAGAGAGAGAGAGAGAGAGAGAGAGAGAGAGAGAGAGAGAGAGAGAGAGAGAGAGAGAGAGAGAGAGAGAGAGAGAGAGAGAGAGAGCTAGTTTGTTGTAGAACTACCGTAGTTCCTAGGGGCCAAACAACGTCCGTCTTATCAGCGTCTCTTTCCTGGTTGTTGTCTTTCACCGGGACCTGAACTGATCCAAACTGGGCTGTAATAACAGTGGAGGGTCTGCAGTCTGTTCCTTCCAGGTTCACATCATATTTGTTGTTGTTTTTTGTGGGTTTTTTTTTTACCCTTTATCAGCTGCTATTTCGTATTTCGGGTCACTGTGCGCTCCTTCAATATGTCCGTGTGAAACTTGCGCGGATTTAAAGTTCCGCATCAAACAACGTCTTTGGTTCCTTTTTCTTTTTCTCATCATACTGTACCGTTTGGGTTCAGCTGTGTACCGAACCGAACAGGTGTGGACCCAAACGGTTCGGTTCGGTACGTGTACCGTTACAGGCCTAGTAAACAGAATGCTTTGGATGGCTGTGCAGGCAGGGGACTGACTAAAAACCAGGCCTTTCACCCAGGGGTGGGGCTGTACGTCCTGCGTCACACACATGGTGGACGGTGCACTTTGGAGTTTATCTGATTGGGTTTGAAGTGTGGAAGAGAATAATTTATTTAAGGTGAAATATGAACGAGGAGGCATTGTCAGCTTCAGATTGAAGAATTTTATTGAAACAAATGTTCAAAAACAACTGTAACCTGTGTTTGCCTCATGTTGAATCCATTTCCATTCATGCAGCTGCTTGTGTGTCCAGTAAAACCTACAAACTGCTGATTAATTCAGGATCATTTTAGAATAGTGAGGAAACACCACAAATGGATTTTTGGGCAAACTAAACAGAAACACAAAAATATTACTCTACTAATTCATCTATAATCGAGAAGGATAAGTTCAAACGTTCAGTGTCAAAGAAATCCCTTTATTTGGAGCTCCATAGAAACAGATCCCCCTCAGACAAAGACTGAGACGGTCTGAACCCAAAAATACAAAATCATCCTGTAGTCTTCTGTCTGCCATGAGAAAATGATGATGTGTGGAAAGTGTTTTGGTTAGTGTCAGGAACTGAGAGATCAGACCCCTGTGAGAACTGTGGGTTTGGCCTTCTACTGTGGACACAACACACAGAGGTCCAACCTGCTCTAGAACACACAGTGACTCTGAGGAAGAAAGTTTGTGATTTGGGAATGCAGACGGCGCCCTTTGTGTTTGAGAGCACAGAAGACAACCTTTTGTTTCATGTTCCCTGCCGAGCTAACCTCTGTAGCATTAACCAGTGATGTTTTCATTATATGTTCAGATGCCTCCACCAGGTCTGAGAGACCTACCCCCCCTTCCCTTGGTGTGAACCCCCCCCTTCCTGGAGTGCGACCCCCCTCCCCTTTCCCCTTAATGTAAATTTTCTTGTCTCCTTCCTAAAGTACAACCCCCTTTTCTTTATTGCTTTGTTTGTTTTTTGTTTTCTATTGACTGCTTTGAAGTAACTGTATAAATACCATCAGAAAACATAGATTCGGGGTCAGACTGCTGAAACACACTCTGTCTGCATCGGTACTCTCACCGTGCTCCGGAACACTAAATAAAGCTACACTCATCGCAGCAAACTTTGAACCAGGTTTTGTGATTTTTCTTCAACAACATGAATATATCTGAAATACCTATATGATATATGAAATATATGAATATATATGGATATAAGTCATTTTGCCATTACATACTTTTCTACTTGTTTTTTCAAATTTTCTTACTTATTATTCTATGGTTGATCATTTTGTGGGGGTAAAGCTCATGACATTGTGAATCTTGTTGTCGGTCAAAGTCGATGCCGACAGATTAATTTCTTTATCGTAGGGAATTAATTATTTTGTTGTAGTTACGCAGCGACGTAATGTAAGTTGGGGATGCCCAACGCCTGGTAAAGCACCGGATTTGACAATTTTGTCATTTTAAAGTTTTTGCGTCCCAGATCGTCGTGTCTGGAAGATTAATGTTCCAATGGGGACATTAATAAATAGTTTAAGAAATTTGTGTTTTTGTGTTACTGTTAGATGGGAAATGCAAATTTTAAGTCCCACCACCGGATTGTGACGGGCCAAGATTCAAATGCATGAGTAAAACTAAATATGGGTTAGATGTTTTCACATGGGTCTGTGAATGTGGTGAACATGATCATTTTCCTTCTGAAGGAACCTGGTCTTTACAAAATGTCAGAATGTCACAAAACTAAATGTGAAACCTTTGCCGAACACAGACACAGATTGTTCTTTGTCACACACAGGAAACTGCATCTAGTACGTCACTCTTCTGCTCCACCCCCGTTCTCCTCCTCCTTCCTCTGCTCCTCTCTATACCCCAACCTCACAGCTCTGAAGCTCCTCCCAGAAGATGACCACACCTACTGTGTCCACCACAGCCAATGGCACACCCACAGACCACCGGCAGCAGGAAGCCATTGTCCGTCCCCCTGAGCATGCAGCTCCTCCTCCTCCTCCTCCTCCTCCCCCTGTTCATCAACCTCAACGGCGTCACACCAGAGCAACTGTCAACATCAGCAACGAACTCAGAGCCAAAGGAAAAAGCAGCTGGGGTGAGACTGTGACTGGTTCTAATCTGAGACAGACTGTTTGATCTGAATCCACCAGACTGTGAAGATGAAGACACCAGCGCTGGCTCAGGTCTGATGGTGGAAGTCTGTGGTGCAGATGGTCCAGTTTTGGTTCATCGTCCATGGTCACCAAAGAACATCAGGGCAAAGGAGGACGAGGCCAAGATGAGGAGATGTGGACGAGACAGATACAACAGACAACAGCGTTTGGTCGCCGGTAGCAACGACCTGGAGGATACAGGCAACAAGGGTTCCAAAGCAACTAAGAGGATACAGGCAACAAGGGTTCCAAAGCAACTAAGAGGATACAGGCAACAAGGGTTCCAAAGCAACTAAGAGGATACAGGCAACAAGGGTTCCAAAGCAACTAAGAGGATACAGGCAACGACGGTTCCAAAGCAACTAAGAGGATACAGGCAACGACGGTTCCAAAGCAACTAAGAGGATACAGGCAACAAGGGTTCCAAAGCAACTAAGAGGATACAGGCAACAAGGGTTCCAAAGCAACTAAGAGGATACAGGCAACGACGGTTCCAAAGCAACTAAGAGGATACAGGCAACAAGGGTTCCAAAGCAACTAAGAGGATACAGGCAACAAGGGTTCCAAAGCAACTAAGAGGATACAGGCAACAAGGGTTCCAAAGCAACTAAGAGGATACAGGCAACGACGGTTCCAAAGCAACTAAGAGGATACAGGCAACAAGGGTTCCAAAGCAACTAAGAGGATACAGGCAACAAGGGTTCCAAAGCAACTAAGAGGATACAGGCAACGACGGTTCCAAAGCAACTAAGAGGATACAGGCAACAAGGGTTCCAAAGCAACTAAGAGGATACAGGCAACAAAGGTTCCAAAGCAACTAAGAGGATACAGGCAACGACGGTTCCAAAGCAACTAAGAGGATACAGGCAACAAGGGTTCCAAAGCAACTAAGAGGATACAGGCAACAAGGGTTCCAAAGCAACTAAGAGGATACAGGCAACAAGGGTTCCAAAGCAACTAAGAGGATACAGGCAACGACGGTTCCAAAGCAACTAAGAGGATACAGGCAACAAGGTTCCAAAGCAACTAAGAGGATACAGGCAACAAGGGTTCCAAAGCAACTAAGAGGATACAGGCAACAAGGGTTCCAAAGTAACTAGGCTGTGAGACACCTACACCTGCACCTCTCCCTCTCTCTCTCCCTCTCTCTCTCCCTCTCTCTCTCCCTCTCTCTCTCCCTCTCTCTCTCTCCCCCCCCCCCCCTCTCTCTCCTCTCCTCCCCCTCTCCCCCTCTCTCTCCTCTCCTCCCCCTCCCCTGCAGTAGAAGTCATACACATGCTCACTAACCCACATTCTTCATCTGCACATCAGCTGTCTATACTGACGTCACACACCTACGCCACGCACACACTCACATGTTTTAAATGGTTATCAATGATATCTTTAGGGGGTTTTTTGGTAAACAACTTCTTGGTAGATTTAGAAACTACAAGTTTAGTTATATTGGGAACAGGGGTTTTACTTTGACGAACATTATCTGACAAACCCATCCTTTCTACAGTATCCAGTGGTGAACCAGTCCAAATGTATTTCACCAAACCAATGTTGTGCTCACTGTCAGACATTTTTTTTACACATTGATTTTGTTTTCAACGGCATGCCACCCTTAATAATAATAATAATAATAATAATAATAATAATAATAATAATAATAAAAAAAGAAAAGTCTCCTGGCCAGAGACCTTATGGTTCCATTGCACCTCTCATGTTTCAACAACAGTTCAACCACCCTCAGTTCACCCACTGTTCCCAGAATCCACTCCTCACATGTGTGTTGTGCGTCCTCGTTCACAGAGTTAATAGGACTTCGGTCCCACAGCGTCCTCAGCCTTTTGGATCACTGACTGGCAGCCCTCACCATCAGTTTCTATTGTTCCTTTATATTTGTGCCAGGAAAAAAACACAACAAAAAACCCCAAAAAACCAGGTTTCATTCAGTATGGTACACATTAATAGATCCATGCCATCCTTGGTGGTCATTCTGCATACTAGTGAATCCAGTACATAGGTACCATGTATGTCTGATTAAACATTAATAGTTGCCCTCCAAACCCTACTGCC
>NW_021941590.1:301324-305071 GCF_902148855.1 Sphaeramia orbicularis | reverse complement strand
AGACAAATACCAGGGACAAGAAGGCAGTTTAGACAAATACACAAGGGCAAGAGGGAAGTTTATACAAATACACAGGGGCAAGAAGGCAGTTTATACAAATACACAGGGACAAGAAGGGAGTATATACAAATACACAGGGGCAAGAAGGCAGTTTATACAAATACACAGGGACAAGAGGGCAGTTTAGACAAATACATAGGGGAAAGAAGGCAGTTTATACAAATACACAGGGGCAAGAAGGCTGGTTATACAAATACACAGGGACAAGAAGGGAGTATATACAAATACACAGAGGCAAGAAGGGAGTTTATACAAATACACAGGGGCAAGAAGGCAGTTTATACAAATACACAGGGACAAGAAGAGAGTATATACAAATACACAGGGGCAAGAAGGCAGTTTATACAAATACACAGGGACAAGAAGGGAGTATACAAATACACAGGGGCAAGAAGGCAGTTTATACAATACACAGGGACAAGAAGGCAGATACAAATACACAGGGACAAGAAGGGAGTATATATAAATACACAGGGGCAAGAAGGCAGTTTATACAAATACACAGGGGCAAGAAGGCAGTTTATACAAATACACAGGGACAAGAAGGCAGTTTATACAAATACACAGGGACAAGAAGGGAGTATATACAAATACACAGGGACAAGAAGGCAGTTTATACAAATACACAGGGACAAGAAGGGAGTATATACAAACACAGGGGCAAGAAGGCAGTTTATACAAATACACAGGGACAAGAAGGCAGTATATACAAATACACAGGGACAAGAAGGGAGTATATACAAATACACAGGGGCAAGAAGGCAGTTTATATAAATACACAGGGGCAAGAAGGCAGTTTATACAAATACACAGGGGCAAGAAGGCAGTTTATACAAATACACAGGGGCAAGAAGGCAGTTTATACAAATACACAGGGGCAAGAAGGCAGTTTATACAAATACACAGGGGCAAGAAGGCAGTTTATACAAATACACAGGGACAAGAGGCGAGTATATACAAATATACAGGGGCAAGAGGGCAGTTTACACAAATACACAGGGGTAAGAAGGCAGTTTATACAAATACACAGGGGCAAGAAGGCAGTTTATACAAATACAAGGACAAGAAGGGAGTATATACAAATACACAGGGGCAAGAAGGCAGTTTATACAAATACACAGGGGCAAGTAGGCAGTTTATACAAATACACAGGGACAAGAAGGGAGTATATACAAATACACAGGGGCAAGAAGGAAGTTTATACAAATACACAGGGACAAGAAGGGAGTAAATACAAATACACAGGGGCAAGAAGGCAGTTTATACAAATATGCAGGAGCAATAAGGCAGTATATACAAATACACAGGGGCAAGAAGGCAGTTTATACAAATAGACAGGGACAAGAAGGGAGTAAATACAAATACACAGGGGCAAGAAGGCAGTTTATACAAATAGACAGGGACAAGAAGGGAGTAAATACAAATACACAGGGGCAAGAAGGCAGTATATACAGGTACACAGGGGCAATAAGGGAGTATATACAATACACAGGGTAGTAAGGCAGTATATATAACAGAAAAAGGTCAAAGTCCCGATATTTCTGCCCACAGGTGGATTTGTTTTGCAGGAACAGGAGAGGGCATCTGCATTCTACAGCATTCAAAGCAAACACACACACAGACTCACTCAAAAATAAAATATCACAGAATTGAAGAGACCAGGACAAAAAAAAAAAAAAAAAAAAAAAAAAAAAAAAAAAAATATATTATATATATATATATATATATATATATATATATATAATATATATAATATATTATATATATATATATTATTATATATAATATATATATATATATATATATATATTTCTTTATTTATGTATTCATGTATTTATTTATTATTTATTTATGTGAACAATGAGAAGTGGCTGAAAACAGGTGTTATGGACATGTGTGCAGTCAGACGTCCTTGTGGGACTCTCAGTCTAAATAAGACCCTGGTGTTTTGGGACAGGGCTTGGTTCCAGACAGATAAGAATGGAAAAGTATTCAAAACAGTCAGCTTTAACCCTCACAGACCTCCGGCTTTTTTCAGTGGACACGTCCTTTGGATGTTTTCTCTCTATCTAACCTTTAATCATTCTTATTTTATCTTCTATATTTGTCAGTGAAAGCAGATCTTTTCATTCATCTGTTTTGAAGGGGGTCTATGTTAGGTTTATGTGTCACATCTGTTCTTAGATTTCATCTGAAACTGTAGATCAGGGTTAGGGTTAGGGTTAGGGTTAGGGATGTCGCACTCCTTTGACTCCAGGGGACACATCCTGTCCATCCTGTCCAGATGGACAGACGTCCACTGGTCCCAGTCGTCCATCAGACCTTCAGGCTGTTGGACCAAAAACTGTGAAGAACAGGAACAACCAAGAAAAAGGGGAAATGTTTTCAGAAAAATCTGTAGTTGTACCAGTATTAGGACTGAGTTTATTATTTCCACATGTTCATTGGACCGTCCAGATCCAGTGGATCTATAAACACACATTTAAGACCCTTTAGTAGACTGGATTGGACCCTTTAGTGGACCCGACTGGACCCTTTAACGGGCTGGATGGATTGGACCCTTTAGTGGGCCGGATTGGACCCTTTAGTGGGCCGGATTGGACCCTTTAGTGGACCCAACTGGACCCTTTAGCGGGCCGGATGGATTGGACCCTTTAGTGGGCCGGATTGGACCCTTTAGTGGGCTGGACTGGACCCTTTAGTGGATGGATTTGACCCTTTAGTGGCTGGATTGGACCCTTTAGTGGGCCGGATTGGACCCTTTAGTGGACCCGACTGGATCCTTTAGCGGGCCGGATGGATTGGACCCTTTAGTGGACCCGACTGGACCCTTTAGCGGGCCGGATGGATTGGACCCTTTTGTGGGCCAGATTGGACCCTTTAGTGGGCTGGACTGGACCCTTTAGTGGGCTGGATTTTACCCTTTAGTGGGCTGGATTGGACCCTTTAGCGCACAGGTGTCAAAGTCCGGTTGAGGGCCGCTATCCTGCAGGTTTTAGATATTTCCCTTCCAGCACACCTGGTTCAATTAATGATCAGCTCATCATCCAGCTCTGCAGAAGCCTGATAATGATGTAACGGCTTCCAGGTGTGATGAGAGAGGGAAATATCTAAAACCTGCAGGATACTGGCCCTCGAGGACCAGAGTTTGACACCCCTGCTTTAGCGGGCCGGATTAGACCTTTTAGTGGACTGGATTGGACCCTTTAGTGGACTAGATTGGACTCTTTAGTGGGCTGGATTGGACCCTTTAGTGGACTAGATTGGACTCTTTAGTGGGCTGGATTGGACCCTTTAGTGGCCTAGATTGGACTCTTTAGCGGGCCAGATTGGACCTTTTAGTGGACTGGATTGGACCCTTTAGTGGACTAGATTGGACTCTTTAGTGGGCTGGATTGGACCTTTTAGTGGACTGGATTGGACCCTTTAGTGGACTAGATTGGACTCTTTAGTGGGCTGGATTGGACCCTTTAGTGGACTAGATTGGACTCTTTAGCGGGCCAGATTGGACCTTTTAGTGGACTGGATTGGACCCTTTAGCTGGACTAGATTGGACTCTTTAGTGGGCTGGATTGGACCTTTTAGTGGACTGGATTGGACCTTTAGTGGACTAGATTGGACTCTTTAGTGGGCTGGATTGGACCCTTTAGTGGACTAGATTGGACTCTTTAGCGGGCCAGATTGGCC
>NW_021941590.1:213824-296324 GCF_902148855.1 Sphaeramia orbicularis | reverse complement strand
GTCAAAAGTTTTTAGACCAGACCAGTTTGTTCCAGTTTTGTCTGTAAATTCCATCAGTTCTAGTCCAATGAACAGCTGAAATAGTCCAAAGGTCAGAGTGAACTGGACAGAGGTAAAAAAAAAACAAAACAAAGGTAAGGTTAAAGCAACTGAAAAATAATGTCCATTTCAGAATTCTACAAAAAGGCGAACAAGAAATGGGTTAACAACTGAAAGCAGTTCTGCTGCAATGGAGGTTGATCAAGTCTAGAAAGTTGGTAGTTCAATTCCTCCAGGTTTCCCAACGTTTGTGAATTCCTTCCACCCCCTGTGTCTGCAGAACAGGAGTGTGGAACACACTGTGGTACCAGACCCATGGAGCAGTACTGGAACAGGACTGGACTGAAGAAAGGAGTGTGTTACTGTAAAATGGAAAAGAGGAAAAGGAATGAACAGAGAAGAGAGACAGAGCACTCAGAAGAGGGAAAAATGGAGGTGTGTCCTCCAGAGAAATGTCCAAGAAAGTCCAGGTGTCAGGAAGTCCAGTTTCCTTCAGCATCCAAAGGCACTGAAACTGGACTGGAATGCAGACAGAAGAGGTCTGGAAGAAGCACAGACACAACAGAAGAAGAGTTTAGGACAGAAAACAGCTGGAGTGAGAGGAGACTGACAGGACAACAGCTGAAAGAGAGAGAAGAGAGAGGAGGAGGAAGAAGAGAGGAGGTCATAGAGGAGGAGGAGAGGAGACTGACAGGACAACAGCTGAAAGAAGAGAGAAGAGAGAGGAGGAGGAAGAGGGGAGGTCATAGAGGAGGAGGAGAGGAGACTGACAGGACAACAGCTGAAAGAAGAGAGAAGAGAGAGGAGGAGGAAGAGAGGAAGAGTTTACACTGAACACACTGAACACATGAGTTACACTGAACAGAGTGAACAGATGAGTTTACACTGAACAGAGTGAACAGATGAGTTTACACTGAACAGACCTGAACAGATGAGTTTACACTGAACAGACTGAACAGGTGCAGGTCTGATGGGTCCAGTTGCAGCTAAATCCATTGGTGAAACTTCAGAATCAGAAACAGAGGCTTAGCTGGACCATTCAACAGCACCAGTGGAACTACTGAAGACTGGAAGAAGACTACTGAAGACTACTGAAGACTGGAAGAAGGGCTTATGGACTGATCAAACCTGGTGAAGGAAACTGGACTTCCTGGCACCTGGACTTTCTTGGACATTTCTCTGGAGGACACACCTCCATTTTTCCCTCTTCTGATGCTCTGTCTCTCTTCTCTGGTTCATTCCTTTTCCTCTTTTCCATTTTTACAGTACCACACTCCTTTCTTCAGTCCAGTCCTGTTCCAGTACTGCTCCATGGGTCTGGTACCACAGTGTGTTCCACACTCCTGTTCTGCAGACACAGGGGGTTGAAGGAATTCACAAACGTTGGGACACCTGGAGGAATTGAACCACCAACTTTCCAGACTTGATCAGCCTCCATTGCTGCAGAACTGCTTTCAGTTGTTAACCCATTTCTCGTTAGCCTTTTTATTTAATTCTGAAATGTACATTATTTTTCAGTTTTGTTTAACCTTTTTTTTTTTTTTTCCCTCTGTCAGTTCACTCTTACCTTTGTACCATTTTCAGCTGCTCATTGGACTGGAACTGATGGAATTTACAGGCAAAACTGGAACAAACTCAGCTGTTCTAAAGCTGTGGACCAGTAGTGTATTTGTCTTTTTCTCTTCTATTGATTATTTCTTTCCTGATACTTTTTCTAATTCTGATTGAAGATGCAACAGATGCAACTATCAGATCAAACCAAGCAGGTGGAGGAAGGAGAACAGGTGTGGGACAGAGGCGGAGCTGACCTTGGTACTGGTTCTGTGGACCCTGACTCTGTTGGCCCAGGTTCTGTGGACCCTGGTTCTGTGGACCCAGGTTTTGTAGATCCAGGTGTGCATGTGGAAGCAGCTGCAGCAGCTGAGCTTGGCTGTTCTGCAGCTGCTGAATGTAGCGCTGCTGCTCTGCCGTCACACTGGACAGATGACGGACTGTGGCCTGAAGACGAACCAGCTGGTCCTGACAGGGGACGGGAGCCTGGAAGGAGAAGGAGGAGCAGATGAGGAGGAGAGGAGGAGAACAGGAGGAGCAGAGGAGGAGGAGAGTCAACAGGAGGAGCAGAGGGGGAGAAGAGTCAACAGGAGGAGCAGAGGAGGAGAAGAGTCAACAGGAGGAGCAGAGGAGGAGAAGAGTCAACAGGAGGAGCAGAGGAGGAGGAGAGTCAACAGGAGGAGCAGAGGAGGAGGAGCAGAGGAGGAGGAGAGTCAACAGGAGGAGCAGAGGAGGAGGAGAATCAACAGGAGGAGCAGAGGAGGAGGAGAGTCAATGGGAGGAGCAGAGGAGGAGAAGAGTCAACAGGAGGAGCAGAGGAGGAGGAGGAGAGTCAACAGGAGGAGCAGAGGAGGAGAAGAGTCAACAGGAGGAGCAGAGGAGGAGGAGAGTCAATGGGAGGAGCAGAGGAGGAGGAGAATCAACAGGAGGAGCAGAGGAGGAGGAGAGTCAACAGGAGGAGCAGAGGAGGAGGAGAATCAACAGGAGGAGCAGAGGAGGAGGAGAGTCAATGGGAGGAGCAGAGGAGGAGAAGAGTCAACAGGAGGAGCAGAGGAGGAGGAGGAGAGTCAACAGGAGGAGCAGAGGAGGAGAAGAGTCAACAGGAGGAGCAGAGGAGGAGGAGAGTCAACAGGAGGAGCAGAGGAGGAGAAGAGTCAACAGGAGGAGCAGAGGAGGAGGAGAGTCAATGGGAGGAGCAGAGGAGGAGAACAGGAGGAGCAGAGGAGGAGGAGAGTCAATGGGAGGAGCAGAGGAGGAGGAGAATCAACAGGAGGAGCAGAGGAGGAGGAGAGTCAATGGGAGGAGCAGAGGAGGAGAACAAGAGGAGCAGAGGAGGAGAAGAGTCAACAGGAGGAGCAGAGGAGGAGGAGAGTTAATGGGAGGAGCAGAGGAGGAGAACAGGAGGAGCAGAGGAAGAGAACAGGAGGAGCAGAGGAGGAGAAGAGTCAACAGGAGGAGCAGAGTCACCAGGAGGAGGAACACACACTGATATAGGTTCTATATGTCCAAAGGTAGAACCCACTGAACACCAGACATGGAACCATGTCCCTCCTGGACCGGACTCTTTCTCAAACATGTCCAATCCTCCTTTTAAAGCTCATCTGTGTAAATGTACACATATTAAACAAAACACAGAAGGCAGCAGGAAAATGACTGCAGATCTGACTGTGAACACAAACCACTCGAGCTTTTACAACTAGAAGCACTCGGAGAGCGCAGACCTCCACCAAGGCTGATCAGTGCCCCCCCCGTGGGCCCCCCCACCCCCAATCACCACCAAAATTTAATCATTTCTTCCTTATCCCATTTCCAACAAACCCTGAAAATTTCATCCAAATCTGTCCATAACTTTTTGAGTTATGTTGCACATTAACGGACAGACAAACATACAAACCCTGGCAAAAACATAACCTCCTTGGCGGAGGTAATGATCCTCCTTCAGAACAGACCCTTCCCTTGGTCCACAGTGCAGTATTAAGACTTTCTCTTATTAGTAAAGGAGGAGAACACATACTGGTTTACTTTTAGCAGAACCACAGACTTCATCTGGATCCAGAACCGCTCACAGACAGTATTGTTGTCATTGCATTGAACAGAGGATGATATGAGTTATATTTGTAGAGACTCTTACCGCCACAGAGGCCGCCAAGTGAAAAAGAACTGCAAGTGACACACGACGCATGATTCCAGCAAATGAACTGACACTGAATATGAGAGGGGGGGTTAAGACTAGAGCAGACCAGAGCCATAGAGAGACAGAGTTAAGACTAGAGCAGACCAGAAGCCTAGAGAGACAGAGTTAAGACTGGAACAGACCAGAACCCTAGAGAGAAAGAGTTACAAATACTAGAGGAGACCAGAGCCATAGAGAGAGTCAAGACTAGAGCAGACCAGAGCCATAGAGAGGCAGAGTTAAGACTAGAGCAGACCAGAAGCCTAGACAGACAGAGTTAAGACTAGAGCAGACCAGAGCCATAGAGAGACAGAGTTAAGACTAGAGCAGACCAGAAGCCTAGAGAGACAGAGTTAAGACTAGAGCAGACCAGAGCCATAGAGAGACAGAGTTAAGACTAGAGCAGACCAGAAGCCTAGAGAGATAGAGTTAAGACTAGAGCAGACCAGAAGCCTAGAGAGACAGAGTTAAGACTAGAGCAGACCAGAGCCATAGAGAGACAGAGTTAAGACTAGAGCAGACCAGAAGCCTAGAGAGACAGAGTTAAGACTAGAGCAGACCAGAGCCATAGAGAGAGTTAAGACTAGAGCAGACCAGAGCCATAGAGAGAGTTAAGACTAGAGCTGACCAGAGCCATAGAGAGAGTTAAGACTAGAGCTGACCAGAGCCATAGAGAGAGTTAAGACTAGAGCAGACCAGAGCCATAGAGAGACAGAGTTAAGACTGGAGCAGACCAGAACCCTAGAGAGACAGAGTTACAAATACTAGAGGAGACCAGAGCCATAGAGAGAGTCAAGACTAGAGCAGACCAGAGCCATAGAGAGACCGAGTTAAGACTGGAGCAGACCAGAACCCTAGAGAGAAAGAGTTACAAAGACTAGAGCAGACCAGAGCCATAGAGAGACAGAGTTAAGACTAGAGCAGACCAGAGCCATAGAGAGACAGACTTAAGACTGGAGCAGACCAGAGCCATGGAGAGACAGAGTTAAGACTAGAGCAGACCAGAACCCTAGAGAGACAGAGTTACAAAGACTAGAGCAGACCAGAGCCATAGAGAGAAGACTTAAGACTAGAGCAGACCAGAGCCATAGAGAGAGTTAAGACTAGAGCAGACCAGAACCCTAGAGAGACAGAGTTACAAAGACTAGAGCAGACCAGAGCCATAGAGAGAGTTAAGACTAGAGCAGACCAGAACCCTAGAGAGACAGAGTTAAGACTAGAGCAGACCAGAGCCATAGAGACAGTTAAGACTAGAGCAGACCAGAGCCATAGAGAGACAGAGTCAAGACTAGAGCAGACCAGAGCCATAGAGAGACAGAGTTACAAAGACTAGAGCAGACCAGAGCCATAGAGAGACAGTGTTAAGACTAGAGCAGACCAGAGCCATAGAGAGACAGACTTAAGACTAGAGCAGACCAGAGCCATAGAGAGACAGAGTTACAAAGACTAGAGCAGACCAGAGCCATAGAGAGAATTAAGATTACAGGAGACCAGAGCAATAGAGAGACAGAGTTAAGACTAGAGGAGACCAGAGCCATAGAGAGACAGAGTTACAAAGACTAGAGCAGACCAGAGCCATAGAGAGACAGACTTAAGACTAGAGCAGACCAGAGCCATAGAGAGACAGAGTTAAGACTAGAGCAGACCAGAACCCAAGAGAGACAGAGTTACAAAGACTAGAGGAGACCAGAGCCATAGAGAGAGTCAAGACTAGAGCAGACCAGAGCCATAGAGAGACAGAGTTACAAAGACTAGAGCAGACCAGAGCCATAGAGAGACAGTGTTAAGACTAGAGCAGACCAGAGCCATAGAGAGACAGAGTTAAGACTAGAGGAGACCAAAGCCATAGAGAGACAGACTTAAGACTAGAGCAGACCAGAGCCATAGAGAGACAGAGTTACAAAGACTAGAGCAGACCAGAGCCATAGAGAGAATTAAGATTAGAGGAGACCAGAGCCATAGAGAGACAGAGTTAAGACTAGAGGAGACCAGAGCCATAGAGAGACAGAGTTACAAAGACTAGAGCAGACCAGAGCCATAGAGAGACAGACTTAAGACTAGAGCAGACCAGAGCCATAGAGAGACAGAGTTACAAAGACTAGAAGAGACCAGAGCCATAGAGAGAATTAAGACTAGAGGAGACCAGAGCCATAGAGAGACAGAGTTAAGACTAGAGCAGACCAGAGCCATAGAGAGACAGAGTTACAAAGACTAGAGCAGACCAGAGCCATAGAGAGAATTAAGATTAGAGGAGACCAGAGCCATAGAGAGACAGAGTTAAGACTAGAGGAGACCAGAGCCATAGAGAGACAGAGTTACAAAGACTAGAGCAGACCAGAGCCATAGAGAGACAGAGTTACAAAGACTAGAAGAGACCAGAGCCATAGAGAGAATTAAGACTAGAGGAGACCAGAGCCATAGAGAGACAGAGTTAAGACTAGAGCAGACCAGAGCCATAGAGAGACAGAGTTAAGACTGGAGCAGACCAGAACCCTAGAGAGACAGAGTTACAAAGACTAGAGGAGACCAGAGCCATAGAGAGAGTCAAGACTAGAGCAGACCAGAGCCATAGAGAGACAGAGTTACAAAGACTAGAGCAGACCAGAGCCATAGAGAGAATTAAGATTAGAGGAGACCAGAGCCATAGAGAGACAGAGTTAAGACTAGAGGAGACCAGAGCCATAGAGAGACAGAGTTACAAAGACTAGAGCAGACCAGAGCCATAGAGAGACAGAGTTACAAAGACTAGAAGAGACCAGAGCCATAGAGAGAATTAAGACTAGAGGAGACCAGAGCCATAGAGAGACAGAGTTAAGACTAGAGCAGACCAGAGCCATAGAGAGACAGAGTTAAGACTGGAGCAGACCAGAACCCTAGAGAGACAGAGTTACAAAGACTAGAGGAGACCAGAGCCATAGAGAGAGTCAAGACTAGAGCAGACCAGAGCCATAGAGAGACAGAGTTACAAAGACTAGAGCAGACCAGAGCCATAGAGAGAATTAAGATTAGAGGAGACCAGAGCCATAGAGAGACAGAGTTAAGACTAGAGGAGACCAGAGCCATAGAGAGACAGAGTTACAAAGACTAGAGCAGACCAGAGCCATAGAGAGACAGACTTAAGACTAGAGCAGACCAGAGCCATAGAGAGACAGAGTTACAAAGACTAGAAGAGACCAGAGCCATAGAGAGAATTAAGACTAGAGGAGACCAGAGCCATAGAGAGACAGAGTTAAGACTAGAGGAGACCAGAGCCATAGAGAGACAGAGTTACAAAGACTAGAGGAGACCAGAGCCATAGAGAGAATTAAGACTAGAGCAGACCAGAACCATAGAGAGACAGAGTTAAGACTAGAGGAGACCAGAGCCATAGAGAGACAGAGTTAAGACTAAAGGAGACCAGAGCCATAGGGAGACAGAGTTACAAAGACTAGAGCAGACCAGAGCCATAGAAAGACAGAGTTACCACACACTCTGATGTCATTGTTACGGTGATCAGGTGGCTCATGTAAGCCTCAATAGTTCCAAACATCAGTGAGTGGGTTAATACCAGAAAATACACAAATAAAACACGCACTAGTCTGTTCACAACTGTTGTGTTTCTACTGTCTGTCTGTTAGTGTCAGTTGTGTTTCTACTTTCTGTCTGTTAGTGTCAGTTGTGTTTCTACTGTCTGTCTGTTAGTGTCAGTTGTGTTTCTACTATATGTCTGTTAGTGTCAGTTGTGTTTCTACTGTATGTCTGTTTGTGTCAGTTGTGTTTCCACTGTATGTCTGTTAGTGTCAGTTGTGTTTCTACTGTCTGTCTGTTAGTGTCAGTTGTGTTTCTACTGTCTGTCTGTTAGTGTCAGTTGTGTTTCTACTATATGTCTGTTAGTGTCAGTTGTGTTTCTACTGTATGTCTGTTAGTGTCAGTTGTGTTTCTACTGTCTGTCTGTTAATGTCAGTTATGTTTCTACTGTCGGTTAGTGTCAGTTGTGTTTCTACTGTCTATCTCTTAGTGTCAGTTGTGTTTCTACTTTCTGTCTGTTATGTCAGTTGTGTTTCTGCTGTCTACTTGTTTGTGTCAGTTGTGTTTCTACCTTCTGTCTATTAGTGTCAGTTGTCTTTCTATTGTCTGTCTGTTAGTGTCAGTTGTGTTTCTACTGTCTGTCTGTTAGTGTCAGTTGTGTTTCTACTGTCTTTGTCAGTTGTGTTTCTACTGTCTATCTGTTAGTCTCAGTTGTGTTTCCACCTTCTCTCTGTTAGTGTCAGTTGTGTTTCTACTGTCTGTCTGTGAGTGTCAGTTGTGTGTCTACTGTCTGTTAGTGTCAGTTGTGTTTCAACTGTCTGTCTGTTTGTGTCAGTTGTGTTTCTACTGTATGTCTGTTAGTGTCAGTTGTGTTTGCCGGTTGTGTTTCTACTGTCTGTCTGTTAGTGTCAGTTGTGTTTGTCAGTTGTGCTTCTACTGTATGTCTGTTAGTGTCAGTTGTGTTTGTCAGTTGTGCTTCTACTGTATGTCTGTTAGTGTCAGTTGTGTGTCTACTGTCTGTTAGTGTCAGTTGTGTTTCTACTGTATGTCTATTAGTGTCAGTTGTGTTTGTCAGTTGTGTTTCTACTGTATGTCTATTAGTGTCATTTGTGTTTCTACTGTATGTCTGTTAGTGTCAGTTGTGTGTCTATTGTCTGTTAGTGTCAGTTGTGTTTCTACTATATGTCTGTTAGTGTCAGTTGTGTTTCTACTGTATGTCTGTTTGTGTCAGTTGTGTTTCCACTGTATGTCTGTTAGTGTCAGTTGTGTTTCTACTGTCTGTCTGTTAGTGTCAGTTGTGTTTCTACTGTCTGTCTGTTAGTGTCAGTTGTGTTTCTACTATATGTCTGTTAGTGTCAGTTGTGTTTCTACTGTATGTCTGTTAGTGTCAGTTGTGTTTCTACTGTCTGTCTGTTAATGTCAGTTATGTTTCTACTGTCGGTTAGTGTCAGTTGTGTTTCTACTGTCTATCTCTTAGTGTCAGTTGTGTTTCTACTTTCTGTCTGTTATGTCAGTTGTGTTTCTGCTGTCTACTTGTTTGTGTCAGTTGTGTTTCTACCTTCTGTCTATTAGTGTCAGTTGTCTTTCTATTGTCTGTCTGTTAGTGTCAGTTGTGTTTCTACTGTCTGTCTGTTAGTGTCAGTTGTGTTTCTACTGTCTTTGTCAGTTGTGTTTCTACTGTCTATCTGTTAGTCTCAGTTGTGTTTCCACCTTCTCTCTGTTAGTGTCAGTTGTGTTTCTACTGTCTGTCTGTGAGTGTCAGTTGTGTGTCTACTGTCTGTTAGTGTCAGTTGTGTTTCAACTGTCTGTCTGTTTGTGTCAGTTGTGTTTCTACTGTATGTCTGTTAGTGTCAGTTGTGTTTGCCGGTTGTGTTTCTACTGTCTGTCTGTTAGTGTCAGTTGTGTTTGTCAGTTGTGCTTCTACTGTATGTCTGTTAGTGTCAGTTGTGTTTGTCAGTTGTGCTTCTACTGTATGTCTGTTAGTGTCAGTTGTGTGTCTACTGTCTGTTAGTGTCAGTTGTGTTTCTACTGTATGTCTATTAGTGTCAGTTGTGTTTGTCAGTTGTGTTTCTACTGTATGTCTATTAGTGTCATTTGTGTTTCTACTGTATGTCTGTTAGTGTCAGTTGTGTGTCTATTGTCTGTTAGTGCCAGTTGTGTTTCTACTGTCTGTCTGTTAGTGTCAGTTGTGTTTCTACTGTCTGTCTGTTAGTGTCAGTTGTGTTTGTCAGTTGTGTTTCTACTGTATGTCTGTTAGTGTCAGTTGTGTTTGTCAGTTGTGTTTCTACTGTATGTCTATTAGTGTCAGTTGTGTTTGTCAGCTGTGTTTCTACTGTATGTCTATTAGTTTCAGTTGTGTTTCTACATTATGTCTGTTAGTGTCAGTTGTGTTTGTCAGTTGTGTTTCTACTGTATGTCTATTAGTGTCAGTTGTGTTTCTACTGTATGTCTGTTAGTGTCAGTTGTGTTTCTACTGTATGTCTTTTAGTGTCAGTTGTGTTTGTCAGTTGACCACCATAAGGACTGACTTTAGTTCTTTAAACAGTTTTACATTTCATCGTAGTTTTAACAAACGAGGACAAATCAAACTACTGACAGACGTCACATGACACCATCAGGAAACAATAATAACTGACAAATAGAATACAGTCAGTGTCACAGTGGACCCATATTTGGACACACAGGAAATGACACTGATGATCACATGACCTCAGCTGACCAACTGAAGCCAACAGCAGCAGGTCCAACAGAACAGTTCCAATCCAACCCACAGAACCACATCTGGACTAATGGAACCAGACCTGAGAACCTCCATCATTGTAGTTCCAGTGGTTCCATGTGAACCTCCATCACTGTAGTTCCAGTGGTTCCATGTGAACCTCCATCATTGTAGTTCTAGTGGTTACATGTGAACCTCCATCATTGTAGTTCTAGTGGTTACATGTGAACCTCCATCATTGTAGTTCCAGTGGTTCCATACAGGACTACTGCTGAAACCCAACAGAACAGTTGGATCAGCTGTAAATGGATCCAAACATAAACACAGAGCAAAGAAAACTGAATTTAGAACAGAAATGCACAAGGTATTGAAATTATTTCAATCTGGATCTGATTCTGGATTTGGTGCGACTTTAAAAAATGTTCCCTATATAACAGATAGGAAGTGGATTGATCCATTAAATCAGTAAGTATCAATGATATCAAGTTGGTATTTGAATTTTTTACAGATCTGATTGGAATATGACCAAAGCATTCACTATTTTTGTAGCACAATAAATACACAAAACTGGGTGAGAATAAAAGGCATCTGGATACATTTACCTAAGCTTTGAATTTGGCCGCTAAGATACAGGGCCATTGGTCCCATTTTTATTATTATGATCCCTTTCCCCCTTGTTTTCTTTATGTCTAATGATTGAATGTGAATATGTCCAGTGTACACAGTTTTTTTTGTTTTTTTTTATGCAAGAATGTTTGTTGGAGCTAAACTGGGGTGGGGGCTAATTTGTTGTTCTGTTGTTTGTTGTTAAAACTTGCTAAAATACCCATAAATAAACCTTGATAAGAATAAATAACTCACACACACACTTACAGGATTTGACTGAGTCAGGTGTGGACAGTGGTAAACTATGTACATAAACTACCAAATAATGAACTAATAAACAGAAACAACACCACAGGGACTGACCACATAAACTACCAAATAATCAACTAATATCATCTTAAGAACATAGCCAGAGTCCGTCCAGTTCTCTCTCGAGCAAACACGGAGATGCTAATGCATGCTTTTATTTCCAGTAGGATTGACTACTGTAATGCCCTGCTTTCTGGTCTTCCCAAAGATAGAATCTCACAACTCCAACTCCTTCAGAATTCAGCCGCTCGGGTGCTGACGAAGACCAGAAGGTGGGCTCACATTACACCGGTTTTAAAATCACTGCATTGGCTCCCTGTGTGTTTCAGGACTGATTTTAAGGTCCTTTTAATAGTTTTTAAATGTCTTAATAGTCTTGCGCCCTCTTATCTTTTAGACTTGCTTTTACCTTATGAACCCTCGCGGACCCTGAGCTCCTCTGGCACCGGCCTTTTAATAGTTCCAAAAGCTAACACAAAAACTCATGGCGAGGCAGCTTTTCAGCATTATGCTCCTCGCCTATGGAACAGCCTGAAGGGAACCTCAGGGCCGCAAAGAATGTAGACATTTTTAAAACCAGGCTCAAGACCCACCTCTTTAATTTCGCTTTTAACTAATGCCTCTGTTTTATCCACTTGATATTTTATAGTTACATTATATTTTTATATATATATATATGTCTTTGTAGTAGTATATATGTAGTTCTCTTAACCAATGCTTCTGTTTTATCATTTTAACGTTTAATATTTATTTTGTTTATATATATATATATATATATATATATATATATATATATATATATATATATATATATACACACACAGGCCCGGACTGGCTAATCGGGAGGACCGGGAATATTCCCGGTGGGCCGGTATAATATTTAGGCCGCGAGGGCTGGAGTTCACTTTAAATATGTATTTAATATTTTATTTATTTATTTTTTGGGGCCGGTGTTCAGTCATAGCACTGAGTTGATCACGTAATCTGCAGCCGCTGTTCCTGGGCCCCACCCCCTCTACTAGCAAACTGTGTGTTTTCTTCCTCTTTTTTTGCAGACAAACCGTGACCTGGCCTAACATGTCCTTGCATACGGTTAGTAGCTCTATACTGTCGCTGTGGAGCATATATGATCTGTGCTCTGTAGGCTGTGGATGGTCAGCTGTGTTTGCTGTTTGAAACATGGAGAGTAGAAAGAGTGGCACAGAGAAGGCAAGAATTAAAAAGAGGAAAGCTCTGGAAGCAAACGCAGCCAAATGTGCCAAAATCTGCAACTTTTTCACAAAAATGACCTCCCGGTTGGAAACAACTAATGAGGATGATGAACAGGGTAAACCACCTTTCAAGCTAGTTAATTATCGAGTCAATGAATTGTGTGGCATTGTGGCGTGTAACATAACGTTATGTAATTTAAATAACAGTATGATGCGACGCCACATAACTGGGAAACTTTGTCTTGTAGCTCCTCAGAGTCAGAAAGAACATTCAGCAGCAGACAGCAGCCATGAGCCCACAAGTCCAGAGTGGGCAGGTAGGACTGCTCAGAGAGGGAAGAGGATTAGAAGAAACAGGCTCCAATGAAGAGTATGGTGTAGGCCTGTTCAGTATGAAAGGTGCTCTGAGATGCTCCAGGATTCAGCACTACATGAATGAAACTGACACCAAGGCTTTGAAAATAGAAGATTTGTGCTGAGAATTCTGAGCATTTTTAAACTGTGCTTTAGTGTCAGAAGCAGAGCCAGGAGCCAGTAGTGATGAGGGGATTGTTCCTGTCAGGATGGAAGGAAAAGGTGAGCTGTTGGAACAGACTGTGTGGACAAGCAGTAGTTCCACTAAAACCACTTTCTATACCCAAACGATAATACTGGCCTATTTTATTTAATTTTTATTATTAAAAGTGAGACAGTAAATACACAAAGCCCACAACTGAAAGGCAATAGCATAAAGTAATATCAAATAAGCCTGCATATTTTGCCAATGTAAATATCTTAATTAGTTCAGTAAGTCCAAATGTCTGTAGATATTATTTTTTATTGTAATCCAGGTGCAGGCGAGTCTAGAGAAACTGGAGGAAGTGTGAAAGGGAGAGCAGAGTCTACTGATGACAGAGGAGCAGCTCAGCAGCACAACCCTGAACCACTAGGCACAAATGACAGAGATGAAGATGAGTCTGTTGTTAGCTTTGATTGCTTTGCCCACCCTCAGTCACAGGATATACAGACATTTTTTTCTTATCATCCTCATCAAACCCCTAATTTCACTATACCAAAAGTTTTCAATAGCAAAGATGCAACAAACTGCAAGTTGTGATGGAAATCTTTTGTTGCAGAGGATACAAAAATAAGTTATTAGAAAGTGCAGCAAGCTTTTTTTTTTTTTTTTAAATTTAATATTTTTATGTATTCTTTCATTTCATTTCGAACATTTTAAAGGTTTGAAAAATGTTAACACTTATAAGAACAAAAATATAGATTCTGTTATTGTTGTGTTGTGAGGAATAGTAATGTTGGAGATGTCGATGTGCACTCATTGTTGAAATAAATCCACATTGTGAAGCAACCTTTACTTGCGCTGAATTGGAAATATTTTAGAAAATACACTGAATTACAAGGCTTTGCAGAACAGTGTGTAGACCTAACATGTAAGATTATAATTCCATGATTTTAATAATAATCGGTTGTGATCTAAAGTGGGCCGGTCTGAGGTATGAAACTCCAGGACTGAAAATGAGTCTCAGTCCGGCCCTGTATACACACACACACACACACACACACACACACACACACACACACACACACACACATATGTGTGTGTGTGTTACAATTAGATTATTTTAATCAATGCTTTTATATCTTTTTAATGTTTCTTATCTACATTCTCCAGTGTTTCATCAGAGGGAGCCCTCCCCACCGGGGGCAGCTGTGGAGCCTTCCTTCTCTGGGGTCTGCTCCCTTCTGGTGGGTGGGGGTCTCTGCCGCTGCGATGCGGTGGCATTTGGCCCTCTCCCACTGGTCGGGATGCAGCGCTGTGTCGCTGGCGCCTGGCTGCCGGGGTCGGCGGCTGCCTCCTGGTGCGGAGGACTCCCTGAAACAGCGCCTCCTCTTTTACTTTCTGGTCCTCTTGTGCTCAATCAGTCTTTTTAAGTGTGTGTGTGTGCGTGTGTGTGTGTGTGGGTGTGTGAGTGGGTGGGTAGGTGGGCGGTAGGGTGGTACTGATTTTTAAACTTGTATGTAAAGCACTTTGTGCTACATCCTCAGTGTATGAAAAGTGCTATATAAATAAAGATTGATTGATTGCTAATAAACAGAAACAACACCATGGGGACTAACCATATAAACTACCAAATAATGAACTAATAAACACACAAACAACACCATGGGGACTAACCACATAAACTACCAAATAATGAACTAATAAACACACAAACAACACCATGGGGACTAACCACATAAACTACCAAATAATGAACTAATAAACACACAAACAACACCATGGGGACTAACCACATAAACTACCAAATAATGAACTAATAAACACACAAACAACACCATGGGGACTAACCACATAAACTACCAAATAATGAACTAATAAACACACAAACAACACCATGGGGACTGACCACATAAACTACCAAATAATGAACTAATAAACACACAAACAACACCATGGGGACTGACCACATAAACTACCAAATAATGAACTAATAAACACACAAACAACACCATGGGGACTAACCACATAAACTACCAATAATGAACTAATAAACACACAAACAACACCATGGGGACTAACCACATAAACTACCAAATAATGAACTAATAAACACACAAACAACACCATGGGGACTGACCACATAAACTACCAAATAATGAACTAATAAACACACAAACAACACCATGGGGACTGACCACATAAACTACCAAATAATGAACTAATAAACACACAAACAACACCATGGGGACTAACCACATAAACTACCAAATAATGAACTAATAAACACACAAACAACACCATGGGGACTAACCACATAAACTACCAAATAATGAACTAATAAACACACAAACAACACCATGGGGACTGACCACATAAACTACCAAATAATGAACTAATAAACACACAAACAACACCATGGGGACTGACCACATAAACTACCAAATAATGAACTAATAAACACACAAACAACACCATGGGGACTGACCACATAAACTACCAAATAATGAACTAATAACACACAAACAACACCATGGGGACTAACCACATAAACTACCAAATAATGAACTAATAACACACAAACAACACCATGGGGACTAACCACATAAACTACCAAATAATGAACTAATAAACACCAAACAACACCATGGGGACTGACCACATAAACTACCAAATAATGAACTAATAAACACACAAACAACACCATGGGGACTGACCACATAAACTACCAAATATGAACTAATAAACACACAAACAACACCATGGGGACTAACCACATAAACTACCAAATAATGAACTAATAAACACACAAACAACACCATGGGGACTAACCACATAAACTACCAAATAATGAACTAATAAACACACAAACAACACCATGGGGACTAACCACATAAACTACCAAATAATGAACTAATAAACACACAAACAACACCATGGGGACTGACCACATAAACTACCAAATAATGAACTAATAAACACACAAACAACACCATGGGGACTGACCACATAAACTACCAAATAATGAACTAATAAACACACAAACAACACCATGGGGACTGACCACAGAAGTTGCGACACCAGCTCAACCCTGTGCGTCATGGACGGGCTGCGTGCACGTTCACGACGTTCCGACAAGCACGTTCAAGTGAACACCGCTGCTGCGTCACTCGCGCGCCCCCTCGCTCCCGATGCGCTTCTTTTCCTGAAAGCCTGCATATAGATGTTTCGATTTCAGGTGAGTATTGTTCCCTTAAGCCTGTGTGTAGTGTCAGCTTTGTGTGTGTGAGTGACCCAGAGCAGGAATTGGGACTGTGGCGGAGTTACGCGGGCACACGGGGTCTTTTGTTGATGCAGACTCAATGCGGGTGGTGGCCTGTGAAGCAGTTAGCCTGCTGGTAGCCTGCCGTTAGCCTACTGTTAGCCTGGCGTTAGCCTGGTCACATGAGACCGGGAAGGAGAGCTAACCCACGAGCTGTTCTTCCAACTCCAACAGTCCTGTTCCATCCCAGAGGACACTTGGGCACAGGTTTATGTCCTGTCCACACAGTCACAGATAGGTCAATTTAAGGCACGTGGATTAAATCCACCTGGGTTCTGCGTGATGTAACGTTAGCATTAGCACTGTGGCTAAAGGGTCCCTTACATATTGCCTGAGAAAAAACCCTCAACAGTAATTGTTTATTTTTTATGACTTTATTGTTTATTTGATAGGGACAATGTACAATCACACCAGAGTTAGGTAAAAGCTAATTAGCATCTGTAGTTCCTGAGCAGGTAAACGGACAACAGTAAATGCAGAACAGAAAAACAGGACAGGACATAAAAAGGTTGACAAACAACTGAAAAACCAAATACAGGTCTGACAATATAATATACAACTAAAAATGCAATAATAACATTATAGTCTAACGCACACAGAACAAAAAATGTATTCTGTATAAAGCTTAAATAGTATTCCAGCCAGGTCCCAGTAAAAGGTCCCACCACTTTCACAGACCATACTGACTTTCCACGAGTTGTTCTCTTAAACCCAGTCTGTAGAGAACGGTCTGGTTCTGACCCGCACAGTTCTACTGATGTCAGGTGAGTTCAGGACCCTAACCCTGACCCCTAACCCTAGAGGACGGTCTGGTTCTGACCCGCACAGTTCTACTGATGTCAGGTGAGTTCAGGACCCTAACCCTGACCCCTAACCCTAGAGGACGGTCTGGTTCTGACCCGCACAGTTCTACCGCTGTCAGTGAGTTCAGGACCCTAGCCCTGACCCCTAACCCTAGAGGACGGTCTGGGTCTGACCCACACAGTTCTACCGCTGTCAGGTGAGTTCAGGACCCTAGCCCTGACCCCTAACCCTAGAGGACGGTCTGGTTCTGACCCACACAGTTCTACCGCTGTCAGGTGAGTTCAGGACCCTAGCCCTGACCCCTAACCCTAGAGGACGGTCTGGTTCTGACCCACACAGTTCTACCGCTGTCAGGTGAGTTCAGGACCTTAACCTTGACCCCTAACCCTAGAGGACGGTCTGGTTCTGACCCACACAGTTCTACCACTGTCAGGTGAGTTCAGGACCCTAACCCTGACCCCTAACCCTAGAGGACGGTCTGGTTCTGACTCCGCATAGTTCTACTGCTGTCAGTGAGTTCAGGACCCTAACCCTAGAGGACGGTACTAAATCCAGTTCGATATTTGGGTGTGTAGGTACTTTATGGTACTGAAGCATTGCCACAGACCACTTCGAGCACGTCAAAAACAATGATGTATTTCTTGGGTTTCCCTCAGTTTTCAAAGGTTAAGGTGGAGCTTCAGTTATTGGGATGCTGGTCGTTATTCTAACTTAATGTTTTCAATCTATAATTTAGAAAAAATAGAAAAGCCACTCTAGAAAACAATGAAAAACCACCCAAACAGACCAACTACAAACCAAAGCCATTATATTTAAGAGAAGTCATTTGGTTGGTTATGATGCTCTCCACATTGTCATTCAGTTTGCTTCCGTGGTGGCTTGGGTGCTGCACTTATACAGGGTGTCCCATAAGTCTATACATAGGAAAAATAAACGGTTCTTGACATAAACCATTTTTATTTATATAATATGTTCTATATGACTGCCATTTTGTCGGGAACACATTTCAATGCGTGTCCTCCACTGCTGAAGAACTGTAAAGAAGAAATATAAAGAAATACATGTTAGAACCATATATGTATGGAATGTATTATGTCCTCAATCCCATGATCATGTCTTCCATGGAGGAAGCAGAGGCTGAGGTCTCAGAGGTGGACTTGTCCATCACCCAAGCTGAAGTCACTGAGGTGGTTGGCAAGCTCCTTGGTGGCAGGGCACTGGGGGTGGATGAGATTCGCCCTGAGTACCTTAAGTCTCTGGATGTGCAGGGACTGTCTTGGCTGACACGTCTCTGTAACATCGCGTGGCAGTCGGGGACAGTACCTCTGGATTGGCAGACCGGGGTGGTGGTCCCCCTTTTTAAGAAGGGGGACCGGAGGATGTGCTCCAACTATAGGGGGATCACACTCCTCAGCCTCCCGGGGAAAGTCTATTCCAGGGTACTGGAGAGGAGGATCCGACTGATAGTCGAACCTCGGATCCAGGAGGAACAATGCGGTTTTCGTCCCGGCCGCGGAACACTGGACCAGCTCTATACTCTCCATCGGGTGCTCGAGGGTTCATGGGAGTTTGCCCAACCAGCCCACACATCCACAATGTGTTTTGTGGATCTGGAGAAGGCTTTCGACCGTGTCCCTCGTGGTATCCTGTGGGGGGTGCTTCGGGAGTATGGGGTCCGGGGCCCTTTGCTAAGGGCAGTTCGGTCCTTGTATGACCGTAGCAGGAGCCTGGTTCACATTGCTGGCAGTAAGTCAGACCTGTTCCAGGTGCACGTTGGACTCCGGCAGGGCTGCCCTTTGTCACCGGTTCTGTTCATAATTTTTATGGACAGAATTTCTAGGTGCAGCCAGGGGCCGGAGGGGGTCCGGTTTGGGGACCACAGGATTTCATCTCTGCTTTTTGCAGATGATGTTGTCCTGTTGGCCTCATCAAACCTGGACCTTCAGCGTGCCCTGGGGCGGTTTGCAGCCGAGTGTGAAGCGAGCGGGATGAGGATCAGCACCTCCAAATCCGAGGCCATGGTTCTCGACCGGAAAAAGGTGGTCTACCCTCTCCGGGTCGGTGGGGAGTCTTTGCCCCAAGTGGAGGAGTTTAAGTATCTTGGGGTCTTGTTCACGAGTGAGGGAAGGATGGAGCGTGAGATTGACAGACGGATCGGTGCAGCATCTGCAGTGATGCGGTCGCTGTACCGGTCGGTTGTGGTGAAGAAGGAGCTGAGCCGAGAGGCGAAGCTCTCGATTTACCGGTCAATCTACGTTCCTACCCTCACCTATGGTCATGAGCTTTGGGTCATGACCGAAAGGACAAGATCCTGGATACAAGCGGTCGAAATGAGTTTCCTCCGCAGGGTGGCTGGGCGCACCCTTAGGGATAGGGCGAGGAGCTCAGTCACCAGGGAGGAGCTCGGAGTAGAGCTGCTGCTCCTCCCCGTTGAGAGGGGCCAGCTGAGGTGGCTCGGGCATCTGTTTCGGATGCCTCCTGGACGCCTCCCTGGGGAGGTGTTCCGGCATATCCCACTGGGAGGAGACCTCGGGGAAGACCCAGGACACGCTGGAGAGACTATGTCTCTCGGCTGGCCTGGGAACGCCTCGGGGTCCCCCCGGAAGAGCTGGAGGAGGTGTCTGGGGAGAGGGAAGTCTGGGCATCCCTGCTTAGACTGTTACCCCCACGACCCGGCCCCGGATAAGCGGAAGAAAATGGATGGATGGATGGATGGATGGATGTATTATGTCTCCTATGTATGGAGACTTATGGGACACCCTGTATAATCGAGGAAACTGTGACATCACTAAATGTCACATTTATGAACACTGAATGGTGTACTTGTGTAAAATAATGTACTAACATAAAAACAAAGGTGAACGTGATCATTTGACTCTCCAGACTGTTTGACAGATGCTTTTCTTCCAGCATCTGTACTGTCTGCAACCACAAAACATGCCCAAATGTTGAAAAATATAGTTCCAAGGAACTGAGATAGCTGATATGAAGTTTTAGAAGCGGTCACTATCAGCAGAAGTTGTTGCTGATGTTGGCAGATGGCCAGGAGAACAAGTGGTTCAGGGTAAAATCATGCCCCTACTTTTTGTACTGTTCAGTTAACTTTCCAATATTTGATGATATCCATGTACCTGATAATGTCCTCTGTCATAATGTTTAACACTAGGTGTGTTTGTCCATCTGACAGGAAATGTAGGCTTTAGTTAGATTCATCCACTGTACCAGAGGATCTGTGTCTCTTCTGTTGACTGGAAACAGGGCTTGTGTCACAGCCTGCAGTAAATCCAGCCAATTAGGCACACATTATCAGTACCCTCCATATCTGAGTTGGAAAGTGCTCCATCCAGAAAAAGGCCCAATTGAAAATATCTAAACACAATGTAAGAGTTATATGAGACCTGTGAAATTCAGAATATTGGTCTATTTGGAAAACCAGTGGTATATTCCTGTGCTTGTAAATGACCTCAGTTTTTACTCTAAGCTGTAGTTAAAAAATCCCACTAGATGATCACATTATCTGAAATAAATTTTATTATGAATTAAATCCTCGGTTCATCATTAAGTCTGTAATAGAAGACCAAATGCAACCAAGATGATTATTGGTTTTGGTTCTAAATGTGATGAGGAATTGTCATGTTGCACATCATCACCTTCTTTGAATCAATGAGCTGTTCTAGAAGAGTTGGAACTGTTTCCAAACTACAGTACCAGCCCTTTGTTGAAAAACTGTTACTACTGAGGCAGTATTAATAATATGGTGAATGATGACGAGGACAATGACCTTTCCTCACCCTTCTTACCCTTTCACCCCCCCAGCCTTCCTGTTCCTTCCTCCTTTTCATTATTTTTCACTGTTTCTTTCCCTGTTCTCTATGTAGTCCCTGGACGATGACTGTACCCTGGAGGATGAAGACGAGGGACTGATAGAAGAAGAAGATGAAATTGATCAGTTCAATGATGATACGTTTGGAGCTGGTGCCATTGGTGGGTTCTGCATCCAAACATACAGCCCAAAGTTTGTTCTTCATTACACTGAATGAACACAGTGGGTATACTGTACAGTGTTTCCCCTCAAAATGCTGTGCACACATGGTGGAGTTTCGCTCTGATGCACGATACAGCGTGTAGAAGAGAACGGTATCTTTAATTACCAAAGTTTACGGCCATGGTCTTAAAGCATGAGATTGTCAGACTTCAACTCGACACTTTGTGACTCTCTGTTTTCTAGATGATGACTGGCAGGAGGAACACAAACGCCTGGCGGAACTGGATGAGCGGGACGGGCTGGGGTTAGGAGGAGTGGGGATGGGAGGAGACCCCCATCTGGGAAGAGCAGGGGACCCATCCTACTCCCCGTTTGTCTTCAGCCTCTACTCCTCACCCCCTTCCATCGTCCCTCCCTTCAGTCAGCTTCTCATCCTCCACTGGTCTACCCCCCCCAGGTCAGTGATGTGAAGAATCCTGCCAAGAGGGTTTACATGAGTCAGGATTACGGAGAGTTGATGAACAGATCAATATCACTGTCAACAGCAGAAATGTGTAGGGGGACAAATGCCAAATCCATCAATCATCTCATGAATAGCATGTTAAGTAGCTTTATATTATGGGACTGTTAAAACCTGTAAGTCATTCTGGAGCTAGGTGTTCCAACACACCAGAGGGGAACGTATGTTTTTGTCCTTTTTTAAATCTGTTTTCTATGTAAGTACTGAGCATTTCTAATGTTTTAGTCCTTTTTTTAATCTTTCTTCAACTAAACTCCTTCCAGTGGACTCAGTGTGTGTCTCTATGTGGACTGTGTGTTTCAGATGTGGAGGATCGGCCAGGCCCAGGGGGGGCGGACCTGGCTGAGTCTCTGGCCAGGCTCATCTTGGAGGCAGATCCGGCCATCGCTGGAGTGGGAGCAGCTGAGCGGCCTGGCCTTCCCCCTTCCTCATCAGGACCTGGGCTGGCTCCTCTGCAGGGGCTGGATAGATCCAGAGTCCTGCCCCAGTCCTCCTCCATCCCACACCAGCACCCCCCTCACCCACAACATCAGCTGCCTCCTGGTCCTTCCACAGCAGGTCAGCTGTCACTGAAAATCAGGCTGTTGGTCAGTTTGTCTTTCATATGTCCAAACTGTTGGTCAGTTTGTCTTTCATGTGTCCAGACTGTTGGTCAAAGTTTGTCTTTCATGTGTCCAGACTGTTGGTCAGTTTGTCTTTCATGTGTCCAGACTGTTGGTCAGAGTTTGTCTTTCATGTGTCCAGACTGTTGGTCAGTTTGTCTTTCATGTGTCCTGACCTTCTTGTACTGATGTGGACGGTCCTTTCCTCCAGGCCTGCCTCCTGCCCCCCCTCCATCCATGCTCAGTTACCAGCAGCAGCACTTGCTGCGCAGAGGGACGTCCCCCCTGGGTCAGGTGAGTTTGTCCACTTATCGCTCAGGTGAGTTTGTCCACTTATGGCTCAGGTGAGTTTGTCCACTTATGGCTCAGGTGAGTTTGTCCACTTATGGCTTAGGTGAGTTTGTCTACTTATGGCTTAGGTGAGTTTGTCCACTTATGGCTCAGGTGAGTTTGTCCACTTCATGTCTAGTATTGTGGGCAGAGGCGCTTTGTCTCTGACGGTAGTGTCAGAGAGGTGTCCAACATCAGGGCAGTATTGGACAGTTGGACTCATCCACTGTGTGACATGCTGGTCAATCCCAGGAGGACATTTAGAGACAGACTGATTCCACCCAAACGCACCACTGAACCACCCAAATGCACCACTGAACCACCCAAACGCACCTCTGAAACATCCAACGCACCACTGAAACACCCAAACCCACCACTGAAACACCCAAACGCACCACTGAACCACACAGGACACCACAACTGACTGTTAAATTCCACAGAAGAAAACACATCAGTTTAGCTTTTCTAATTGTGTTATAATTGTGTGTGTATGTATGTATGTGTGTGTATATAGATCTCTCTCTCTCTCTCTCTCTCTCTCTCTCTCTCTCTCTGTCTTCTCTGTCTCTCTGTGTGTGTGTGTGTGTGTGTATATATATATATATATATATTAGGCCTGTAACGGTACACGTACCGAACCGAACCGTTTCGGTACACACCTGTTCAGTTCGACACACAGCTGTACCGAAACGGCACAGTATGTTGACAAAAAGAAAAAGGAATGAAAGATGTTGTTTAATGCGGAACTTTAAATCCGCGCAAGTTTCACACGGACATATTAAAGGACACGCACATTGACCCAAAATACCAAATAGCAGCTGATATAAGGTAAAAAAAAACAAAACAAAAAAAACAATATGATGTGAACCTGGAAGGAAGAGACTGAAGACCCTCCACCATCAGTACAGTCCAGTTTGGATCACTTCAAGTCCCGGTGAAAGACAACAACTAGGAAAGAGACGGAGATCAGACGGACGTTGTTTGGCCCCTAGGAACTACGGTAGTTCTAAAACACACTAGCTCTCTCTCTCTCTCTTCTCTCTCTCTCTCTCTCTCTCTCTCTCTCTCTACTCTCTCTCTCTCATCTCATGCACGCTGTATAACAGAGGAATAAAACTCGGAGTTGGCCACTGACAGTATATAAAAATAAAGTTTCACTTTCGTTTCACGCCAGCGTTAGTTACGTTAGTTATGACCGGACCGACCCCCCCACCCCCCGCTCCGACCAAAAAAAAAACAAAACAAAAAAACAACAAACAAACCATCCCCCCAGACAAATCGTACGTTCCATGCGCGCGCACACCTCAAACACACACACCATACACACAAGTACACACAGTGTCCTAAACATTATTCGCTGTCCTAAATAAATAATTTGGTTCAGTTTGTTGTCAATGTTGCTCTTCAGTTGTGTTTAAACAGAATACCAGTTTACGCCCCTCCTGTTGATGTTGAACTTCATGCAGAATTTGTTTTGCTGATATTTTTTCTGCAGATTGTGAACTGACAGAACTGTGATTAGATTTTTCTTGTTTGTTCAAACTACCTGTCAGAGAAAAGTGCAATACTAATGTTAAAATACATTGAGTCATATTAATAATTTAGTTTATTTTTCTATTTGATTTATAGCGCAGAATTATATTATTCCTGTTTTTCTAGTATTCTATTGTTGTCCAAAAATTGGGGGAAAAATGTTAAAAATTCATAAATGTATGAAAGATATTTTGATGGGGTTTTCTTTCTTCCCGTACCGAAACCGAAAAAAAAACGAACCGTGGCTGTTGAAACCGAAAACGTACCGAACCGAAAATTTGTGTACCGTTACAGGCCCCTAAATATATATATTATATATACAGGGTGTCCATAAGTCTCCATACATAGGAAAAATAAACGTTTCTTGACATAAAACCATTTTTATGTATATATATGCTCTATATGACTGCCATTTTGTCAGGAACACATTTCAATTGTGTCTCCACTGCTGAAGAACTATAAAGAAGAAATATAAAGAAATACATGTAGAACATATATGTATGGAATGTATTGATGGTCTCCTATGTATGGAGACTTATGGGACACCCTGTTGTGTGTATATATATATGTATATATATATATATATATATATAAACACACACACAGACCTGATCAAAATCTTAAGACCATTTGAAAAATAGCTAGAATTTACCTTTTGCACATTTGTGATCTTAATGAGGTTTAAGTAGAGCTACAATATACAAAAGCAAGAAGGGGGAGTGAGACAAAAAGCACTTTGAAAAAAGGAATTTATTGAAAACAACAAGTAAACTGAAATAGGCTGTTATCAGCTGATCAAAAGTTTAAGACCACAGGCTATAAAAGCCAAAATCTGCTTCAAAAGTCTCATTTTCTGTCGGGCATTCACACGGTCATGCCCTCCTGATGGCTAAAGCTCAGAAGCTTTCTCTTCTTGAACGTGGTCGGATCGTGGAGCTGCATAAGCAAGGCCTCTCGCAGCGTGCCATTGCTGCTGAGGTTGGATGCAGTAAGACAGTCATTCTAAAATTTTTTGACAGATCCTGAGTATTATGGAACAAAAAAGTCAGTGGTAAGACCCAAAAAAATTACACCTGCGCTGAGCTGGAGGATCCGATTGACTGTCCGTCAAGACATAGGGCGGTCCTCGACCCAAATGAAGGCCCTTACTGGTGCCTACGGCAGTGCAATAACCATCAGACGGCATCTGCGGAAAAGGGGTTTCAAAAAACAAAAAACGAATTCAAAGACCTCGTCTCCTACAACGCCACAAACTGCTCGTTTAGACTTTGCCAGGGAGCATCAAACAGGGGACACTGAAAGGTGGAAAAAAGTTTTATTCTCTGATGAGAAAAAATGTAACCTTGACGGTCCAGATGGCTTCCAACGTTACTGGCATGACAAGGAGATCCCACCTGAGATGTTTCTACCCGGCACAGTGGAGGGGGTCCATCATGATCTGGGTGCTTTTTCATTCAGTGGAACACTGTACTTCAGGTGGTGCAGGGTGGTCAAACGGCGGCCGGTTACTTGCAGATGTTGCAGGCGGGCATCCCTCATGACTGAGGGCCCTGGTCTGTGTGGTAACAGCTGGTTTAAAACAGGACAACGCTGCAGTTCACAATGCTCGCTTGACGAAGAACTTCTTCAGGGAGAATAACATCAATCTTTGGACCATCCCGCATGTTCCCCTGATTAACATCCCATAGAAAACATTTGGGGATGGATGGCAAGGGAAGTGTTATAAAATGGCCATCAGTTCCACACAGTTTATGCTCTTCGTGAAGCCATCTTCACCACTTGGAGCAATGTTCCCACCAGCCTCCTGGAAACACTCGCATCAAGCATGCCCAAACGAATTTTTGAAGTGATTAACAAGAACGGTGGAGCTACTCATTACTGAGTCCTACTGAGAAAATTTTTTGTTCTGGTTTGGAGAGTTTTTTGTAATTTTTTGAGCGGATGGTCTTAAACTTTTGATCAGCTGATAAACAGCCTGTTTCAGTTTACTTGTTTCAATAAATTCCTTTTCAAAGTGCTTTGTTGTCTCACTCCCCCTTCTTGCTTTTGTATATTGTAGCTCTACTTAAAACCTCATTAAGATCCAAATGTGCAAAAGGTAAATTCTAGCTATTTTTCAACTGGTCTTAAGATTTTGATCAGTCTGTATATATACATAAAACCCTAATCCTACTAGAGGTCAACTTAATGTGGACCCACAAATGTGGAAGAAACCACTAATTAGTGGTAGTTTATGGTCCTACAATAAGACTGATTGTTCTAAATCTTCTATTTGTTTTCTGGTGTTCTTCGGTCTGTGCAGTCAGTGAGGCTGGAGAAGGCGGAGCTACATGTTTGATGCAGTAGTGTGTCATGTGACTTCAGTTCAGCGCTGTGGTCTGAGTTCTGCACTCTGAATGTTGTCCCAGTGGCTGATTTATATCAATGTGGGATTTACCTACCGATGCCCTTAGCGCCATGCGCCGCGGCCCCCCCATTCCGTTTGAAAATCTTTAGAAAACCAAAATCTGCTCCTCTGAGCGTGAATTGAACCTTAGTGTTCTGCGTGTCAGTCCAATACCTGACAGAGTGAAGGAAATGTCCACTGTGTCTCAGTCTGACCTGTTTATCTGATTGTCTGTGTACTTTACAGGATGTAACAGATTACCAGTGTAGACATGATATAAGGAGGGCTGTGATTGGCTGTGTGCTCATAGACATACCCATATTTGGTGCCTCAGTACTGTGGCAGTACACACTGGGTTCTTAGTTATGATTCAGTTCATGTCATGTTTCATGTAAATGAAAGTTCATTGTCTGTGTGTTTCAGATGAACTCTCACAGTATCTGGGACAACAGTATGGGCTTTGGACCGGTGAGTGTGAGCCCTGGACTGGTCACACACATGAGGTGAGTGTGTGGTGTGGCGTGTGTGTGTGTGTGTGTGTGGTGTGTGTGTGTGTGTGTGTGAGAAAACAGTATGGGCTTAGGACCAGTCAGTATGAGCCCTGGACTGGTCACACACATGGGGGTGTGTGTGTTTGTTGTGGTGCGCGTCTCCTTTTGGATCTATCTGGTTCCTAAATGCATCACAGAACTCAGTGCTGGTTCCTAAATGCATCACAGCACAGTAGAATCACATCTGTCTTTACATGCAGTCTATAATATAGAAGATTATTTTAAGTGACTGAAAACAGCTCTGATCTTGTTCAGTGTTTTTTTTTTTGGGTGTGTTTTTCCAGTCGAGGATGGTGCTGTTGTTTTTTTTTTCGTGTTTTTCCAGTCAAGGATGGTGCTGTTGTTTTTTTTTTTTTGGTGTTTTTCTAGTAGAGGATGGTGCTGTTGACTTCAGCAGAGGCACGTCTCCCATTTGTACGCTCTTTTTTCTCTCTCCAGGATAGTCCACTTATGTCCATCATCAAGGAGGTGGGTCTTCCTAAAAGGCCTCCTCAGTGTAGGAATGAAGAAGGACGGGATTTGTCAGAAAGGGTCCCGCCCCCGCGGTCTTCATCTCCTGTGATTGGCTCCCCTCCGGTCAGGGCTGTGCCTATTGGGACCCCACCCAAACAACCCATGAGCCATGGCTTGAATCACCAGGTTTGTACCAGACAAACATTCAACTCACTCATCATCATTTTCCTGCTTTTATCTGTTACTTCCTTTTCTAAATGATTAAATCCCAGTTTTAAAGAAGTGTGGTATTTTTATGAAGTTCAATAAGCAATGGTTTAAAGGATTACTGCTGCTGTTTCCATGAGTGGAAATGTGTCAGTGTTTCCGTGTAGTAGTGTGCATGAGGCAGATGGACATAGATTCCAGGTAGCACAGAGTTTGAGCACACTTCATGTACGCTCATACATTTACAGATAGTTTAAAACGGAGTTCATATTGAATAATAGAAACTCCAAATGGACTTACCGTCATTTCTTCCAAGCTACTGGTGCAATGGTACAGATTTGTGTTGAACTGTTTTAGTCCATGACATTTGGTAAACTTGGTGAACTAAACATTTACTGCCAGGTGTCCATGTCCACATACATAAGCTCCGAAAACAAACGTTCTCCATGTGGAGTTTCCAGGCAGTGCACCAGTTGTGGTTGTCCATCACTAGAACATGCTAGCTAAACACTGTGCTTGGCTAAACACCGTGCTGGCTAAACACCGTGCTGGCTAAACACCATGCTAGCTAAACAGGTACATGGTGTTCATTCATGTTACATACAGCTCTGGAACAAATGAACTGGACCACTGCAAAACAAGCTTGTCCCCCTGTCCAGTTCCCACCAGTCCCCCTGTCCCAGTTCCCATCTGTCCCCCTGTCCCACTCCCCACCTGTCCCTGTCCCACTTCCCACTTGTCCCCCTGTCCCAATTTCATTTTGGATCCATTTATGATAGAATTTTTATTTATTTTTTTTTTTTTTGTGACATTTGAATAAAGTCAATAAAATGACGTTCATTTTCAGTCCCTGTGTCTCGCAGCAGGATTTTCAGTATTTGACCCTGAAATGTTCTTTGTGTCATGTGACAGTACTGATCAGACCTGTTCATACATGGATTAAACAGATCAGTTATTGAGTTGAAACACAGACACTATTGGACAGGACATGGGTCCATGTGGTACCACTGGACCTGGGACCTGGACCTGGATTGCGTAACTCAGTCCAGACTGAGACTCCAGTAACACTCCTGAGCAAACTGCTAACCTGTTTTTAATAACAGATTCAAAACTAATTCAAGTGGTGGGGTGTTTTTGGTTTGTTTGTAGAAGAGCACAGATATATTTCCAGACAGTGGAGCAGTCTGTCCAACCATCACCTTTGAAACCTCCTGATAGATTTGTAAAAGCTGACAAGAATTCACATGGTTTATACATGAATAATCAAAGTTCTGAGGTCGAATGGGGGTTTGATGGGGCCTGCTCACATGTATCCACTGCAGTGTGTCTCCTGGGCCTTCCTCTGTGAATGTTCGCCCAGTTGTAGTTTCTCCTGGGCTTACCTTTGTGAATGTTCTTCCAGCTGTAGTTTCTCCTGGGCCTTACCTCTGTGAATGTTCTCCCAGCTGTAAGTTTCTCCTGAGTCTTACCTTTGTGGAAGTGTTTTCCCAGCTGTATTTTTCTCCTGGGCCTTACCTTTGTGAATGTTCTTCCAGCTGTAGTTTCTCCTGGGTCTTACCTTTGTGAAGTTTTTCCAGCTGTAGTTTCTCCTGGGCCTTACCTTTGTGAATGTTCTTCCAGCTGTAGTTTCTCCTGGGTCTTACCTTTGTGGAAGGTTTTTTCCAGCTGTAGTTTCTCCTGGGCCTTACCTCTGTGAATGTTCTCCCAGCTGTAGTTTTCTCCTGGGTCTTACCTTTCTGAAGTTTTTCCAGCTGTAGTTTCTCCTGGGCCTTACCTTTGTGAATGTTCTTCCAGCTGTAGTTTCTTCCTGGGCCTTACCTTTGTGAATGTTCTCCCAGCTGTAGTTTCTCCTGGGCCTTACCTTTGTGAATGTTTTCCAGCTGTAGTTTCTCCTGGGCCTTACCTTTGTGGATGTTTTTCCAGCTGTAGTTTCTCCTGGGCCTTACCTTAGTTAAGGTTCTTCCAGTTGTAGTTTCTGTTGGGCCTTACCTTGTGAATGTTCGTCCAGGTGTAGTTTCTCCTGGGCCTTACCTTTTGTGAATGTTCTCCTGTAATTTGCATTGTCCTCTGTTAACCTGGTCTTCTTCTCTGGTGGCATATGTGTGTGTAGATCCACCACCCCACCGCCGTTCATGTAGAGCCCCGTCCAGCACAGATACCCTCCTCCTTTCCCTGAGCGTCTGCACCCAACACCCTCCTCAATATAGCTGTGAGTTGTCCTTCTGCACCTCTCATCATCCTCCCCTCAGTTATGCACTTTGTTTGCACATCAGACACGAACGAGAGTGGCACAAACTATTCAGCCGTTCAATGTCCTGGGTGTAGATCAAACTGATTTTTAGCTGAAGGGCCACATGCAACCCCAATATGATCTGAAACGGGCTGGACCAGGGCAATAGTGTCCAACAGTGAAGAAAGGAACCTTTAAGTAAAATTACATCATCAAAGTGTTTACATCTACAAAATTTCTTTAAACATGGGAATATTTGAACAACCTGAAATTTCTTAAGAAATACAACTGCAATTTCAACAATATTCTGCCTCCTTTATCATTGACAAATGTTCATTACCGCTACAGATCCCAGTGGATCGACAGATACACAAAACATTTAATAACAGGCAGAATTTTGGTACAACTGTACTAATTTTTCTTAGAAATTTCAGGTTTTTCATATTTGTTGGGGTTATTCACATTTTTTTCATTTCATCATATGGGCCAGTAAAATAGTAACCTAGAAATGACGTCAAAAATGAACTGATCTGCCTTGGTGGAGATCTACCGCTCTCTGGTGCTTTTCTAGTTTGCTAATGTAAAGATTTTATGGAATTTACTTTGTTGCACTAAAACAAACAGAAACATTTGAGTTGTTTCCTATATCTAGGTTACTCTGATCATAGTTGACTGGTCTGATCCACTTCACATCAGAGTGTCCGTATGTGGAACCTGAACTAAAAAGGATTTTAAAACACCATTGACTGTTCATGTCTTAAGTGTCATATTGGCATTTCATAAATTCATCCCACGGGCTGGATTGGACCCTTTGGGGGCCGTTTTGGCCCCCGGGCCGTATGTTTGACACCTGTGGGTAGATGGAGTTTGAATGGACCCGATTCAGTGACCAGTTAGAATCTGACCATAACAGTCAATCTCACACAACAGTCCTGTTGGCTAGCTAGCATCTGTCAGCTAGAATCAGTGACACTAAACGGATTAGTTTGTAACAGTAGATGGAGAGACAAAACTGCTGTAGAAAAAGTTTGAAAAGCCGTTGGTGAGTAAATTTGTCTGTGAATACATTAGGGTTGTTAATGACTAGTACAACCTTTGTCAGTAATGTGATCTGGTTATGTCTAGTTTTCATCTGCAAACAGCAGAGATGCAACTCTGAGTCTACCAAACCACACCCCATCTGCCCCCTGCCTGCACCAAACCACGCCCCCTGCCTGCACCAACCACACCCCCTCTGCCCCCTGCCTGCACCAAACCACACCCCCTCTGTCCCCTGGCTGCACCTACACATTCTGTCCTTGAAGCTGCTTTTGACTTTCATCTTCCAGGTTTCATCCAGTCTGTCCAATCCCAGTCTATCCAACTCCACACTGTCCAACCCCAGTCAGTCCAACTCCAGTCAGTCCAACTCCCATTTGTCCAACTCCAGTCTGTGCAAACCCAGTCTGTCCATCCTCAGTCCTGTCCTCAGTTTCAGTCAATTCGTCTGTCTGATTGCTCAGCTGAATCTCCTCTCTCTCTGTGAACAATTTCTTCATGTCCTCCACCACAAACAGTCCATGTGTTTACAGATAGTCAGTAGGACACTGGGACACTTTTACACATTAGTCACAATGTGCATTATGGAAAGTGGAGCTCCAGTCAGGTGCATTATGGGAAGTGGAGCTCCAATCAGCTGCATTATGGGAAGTGGAGCTCCAATCAGCTGCATTATGGGAAGTGGAGCTCCAGTCAGGTGCATTATGGGAAGTGGAGCTCCAATTAGCTGCATTATGGGAAGTGGAGCTCCAATCAGCTGCATTATGGGAAGTGGAGCTCCAATCAGCTGCATTATGGGAAGTGGAGCTCCAATTAGCTGCATTATGGGAAGTGGAGCTCCAGTCAGGTGCATTATGGGAAATGGAGCTCCAATCAGCTGCATTATGGAAGTGGAGCTCCAATCAGCTGCATTATGGGAAGCAGAGCTCTAATCAGCTGCAATAATGAGGCAATGAAGCCATTACCGTGTTTTTGCCGCTGCGACCATAATGCAGCTGTGTGGAGCTCCACTTCCCATAATGCAGCTGTGTGGAGCTCCACTTCCGATAATGCAACTGTGTGGAGCTCCACTTCCCACAGTACACGTCGCAATAAATTTCCAAAATGCCCGAGTTACTGCCCAGTTCTGTCTGTAAACATATGGACTGTTTTCTTGTGGACACGAAGAAACTGTTCAGAGAGAGAAGATTCAGCTGAGGAATCAGACAGACTAATGGACTAATGAACTGAGGACAGGACTGGGGTTTTACATATTTAATGAAAATTGGTGACTAAAGTCATACACTGCTTTAAAACTTTGGAACAGAATTGGTGACAAAGGGCAGCCCTAATGAAGTCCAGCCTACAGCAGAACAGAACTGAGTACCAGCAATGGGAACCCAGCTCTGACTGCCATCATACCAGGACACCCCCCCCCCCCCCCCGCCACCACCACCATCATACAAGGACTCCCTCCACCACCACTATCATACCAGGACTCCCCTCCCACGCACACCATCATACCAGGAACCCCCCACCACCACCACCACCATCATACCAGGAACCCCCTCCACCATCATACAAGGACCCCACTCCATCTTACTGTGGTGAAGGGGTCTGAGTGCCTGACTGTTGTTAAGGGGGTCTACCCCCTGGTGGGGTGTCCCAAGGTGACAGCTCAAGTATGAAGGAGAGGACAACGTATCCAGTTCCCCTTGCCTGGATCAAGGTTCCCGGGGCCAACCCTGGAGCCAGGTTTAGGGTAGGGCCTCCTTGGCACCAACACCGGAGCCAGGTTTGGGGTAGGCCTCCTTGGCGCCAACTCTGGAGCCAGGTTTGGGGTAGGGCCTCCTTGGCGCCAACACTGGAGCCAGGTTTGGGGTAGGGCCTCCTTGGCGAGCCCCTGGTGGTTAAGTGTTTGTGCATGGGGCCCAGCCAGGCTCGGCCCAAAGGAGCTCCATGGGACCACCTTCCTGTGGGACCCCCCATTTCAGAAGGAGCCATAGGGGTCCTGTGCATTGTGGGTGTCATCCTGGTATGACCTCCGGCCCCGACCACCTGATCCTCTGCTTCCTGAACACATGGGAAGTTTGACCAACTATTGATATTGGCAGAGGTGGAGCTTACAGTGACCAACAGCTGTTCAGATGATCCCCAACTATTGTTTTTATGAGCCTTTAAAACTATTCTTCCTCAGCCTTTACAGTGTAGTCCAGGCTGTTTCATCAGTTTAGATCTGTATGAACCTCAGCCTTTACAGTGTAGTCCAGGCTGTTTCATCAGTTTAGATCTGTATGAACCTCAGCCTTTACAGTGTAGTCTAGACTGTTTCATCTGTTTAGATCTGGATGGACCTCACTGAACCTGGAACTGCCAACTTCATCTGGTATTTAAGAGGAATGTGAAGATGAGACAAATGTGAGTTTTCATGTTTCTGTGAGCTGAAGTATCTGTGTTTGCTTTGGTTTTCCTCGTGTTTAGAACTCTCCGCTGTGTCGAGGTCCGTTCCCTCCTGGAGTTGGTCCAGTTTCGTCTCAGATCCAGAGGGCTCAGCTGCTTAATTCTCAGGTCAGACCCTGACACTCTTTGACTGTGCTGATTTGTAATTGTCTGTTAAAGCTCTACCGTATGATGTGACATTTTTACACTTTTCTTTTGTCATCTTAAAATGCTCCTAATAAGTGTGTGTCGAACTAAAATGTAGAAGGAATCCACCAGGTATTGAAACTCAAAAATGTTTAATTCTCATATATTTCTGATAAAAGTCTGACCAATCATTTTATCTGGTCTGAATGAAATAATTGGCCGAAACTGGCTGAGCCTCCTGTCAATCATCCATTGCTGCCGTCCAGCATCCGATCTATTATTGCTGTCCCCGCATCCGATATGTGTACCGCTGAATCTGACGCTTCACTTGCTGCTTCTCCTGTCACTGACCACAGTCTACCGTCTAGGATGAATGGATAGAACTCAAATGCACATGTGGAAGGAAAAAAAACGGACTTATGAACAGAACAACAACTAAGGGAACAAACAGGAGTCTGATGATGAAGGATGGAGATAAAGTCTGGAAGTCTGATGTACTGGACTAAACAGACAGGTCTGCACAAAGCTCAGCTTTTATGACCACGGGACTCATACAGGTGCAATTACATGGTGTCACATAGTGTAGGATTATGTAGGATGATAAGTATGGACTATGAAACCTCAAATGTCCACAGAAAATTCGCGGAGGCCACGCGTTCACAGTGTGTGCGCCCGTCGCCTGGGCACCTCATCTCCATGTTGCAGTGAAGACACTGACCCTGCGCTGCACAGACCAGACCCTTAAATTCAGGTCTACTGATGGAACAGGGGCCCGGCCCCTGTTCCATCAGTAGGTGGATGATGCATCTCATTACGGAGGGAGGGGTCCGCGGACACACCGAAGTGGACCGGACCTCCACCTCTGCTTCCTCCGCGCGCATCAGTGAGAGGAGGAGCCTCAGAGATCAGACAGAGGGAAGTGGGCGGGGCTTTGGAGGGAGGCGGGTTGTTCATGTTCAAACTTTTACTAAGTGCTGTGAGAAAGCCACATCGGCAGGTATAGCTTTAAGCCTCAGGATTCCTCTGAGGAGGAGTAGAAGTATGATAGACAGTTTATCCAGGATGGATACTACGATTGGTTCAAATTCAATAACTTACATCAATAAGAGTAGAAACGATGTGATGGAAGTCCTTAAGTCCAGTACTCTAAGATGTGGAAGTCATGGAATAGAATATTTACATGCAGACTCCTCTCTTTGTTGATGTCAATCATTTTCAGATCAAAGTAGATACTGAGTTCTCTTCCTTTCCTGAAGCAAAAATCAGCTCTATTATTTATGTTGGATTCTGTTTTAATAGTAACTGTGTACTTTTAACCTGTGTCTTTTCCATTTCTGTAAAGCTCTGTGAATTGCCCTGTGTATAAGTTGTACTGTACTAATACATCTGCCTTGCCTTGCTTCTAAATCCATCTGTTTTCATCGTTGTTATTGTTAACCCTAGATGTCTGAACTTTGTCTGCATTGAAATTCAGAAAACAGCCACTGAGAAAACTCCAGCAGTTTGAAATGTTTCTGAAGTAATTTGAGGTGTAACTGCTGGAATGGCAGTTTCTGTGGTTGGTAATGGACTCCAACTAAAGCCTTTTCCATTCTTTAGGATCTTTTAACCCTCAGCCCTCACTGCAGGCTGTTGTTATCAGTTCGTCCGTCCGTATGTGCGTGGACTGAAGGCCAAGTGTTTTCAAGTGTGGGCATGTTACATTTCATTACAGTCCATAGTTAAAGTTTTTATTTTTCATTTTTTGGAGAGTTTGAAATGAACACAGGAGCTGATTGCAAGTGAGATGGGTTGCTTCTTAGTTTTAATACAGAAAGTAAGAAGAAAATTTTTAATACAAGACACAAGAAAAAATCGCAACAATCTGAAGTACGAATGGTAGCTCTGACGAGCAGATTGAAATATGTGTTAAGCACTTTGGTACTTCACTGAATAATTTGCTGAATGTGTACCTGTGTACCCTGCAGGTACATGAATGTGCACTTGTGTACCCTGCAGGTGTATAAGTGTGCCGTGTACCCTGCAGGTGTATAAATGTGTACCTGTGTACCCTGCAGGTGTATAAATGTGTACCTGTGTACCCTGCAGGTGTATAAATGTGTGCCAGTGTAACCTGCAGGTGTATAAATGTGTACCTGTGTACCCTGCAGGTGTATAAATGTGTACCTATGTACCCTGCAGGTGTATAAAGTGTACGTGTGTACTCTGGTGCAGGTGGCAGGTTTTCCTCGTGCTGGTCCAGCCCCTCCTTTGTTACCTGGTGGTGGGGGCTTCAGGCCTTTCTTTGGTGGCCCCCCTCCTCACACGGTCACCGAATGGGCCCCCCGCCTCCTCACGCCCCTCCAAACCACGCCCCTCCGGTTCGACACAACACCACCCACCTCCACCCCCAGCACCGCCGCATGCTGACTCAGCGGATGCATAGCCGAGGATGGTAAGGAAGGCGGGGCACCACAAGGTTTTCCGGTCAGCGCTTGCTGTTCATCACATGTCCTGACATCATTAGAAAAGTTGACAGCCATGTTCATGTGTTTAGGGACCGTGGTAGGACTGTGGGGGATCGGCGCAGCAGAGACCCCTACAGTAACCTGATGACCCGAAGGAGAAGGAGTGGGTGACCAAGATCCAGATGAGCGCTGCAGAGCACTGACCCCTACCTGGACGACTACTACTACCAGGTAGAGCTTTGTCTTTGCAAAATTAGCTTTGGAGCAGAAAATTTAGTTTTTGTCCTCTGCAGCAATACGTAATTTGATTACCCAGTAGTGGTTTGAGCTGTCATCTTCACTATTGAATTCAGCTACAATATGCCTCTCAACAATTCCAATACACATGTCAGAGTCAATGTTTCACATCCTCAATTTCCAATATTAATGCACATGACTATGTGACGACTGGCCGGTAGAGCCTTGACAAACACACAAACAAGAGGATGCCGGCAAGCAAGTATGATTGATCAGTCAAATTGTGCACAAATGCGATTAATCCAAAACTAATCAGGATCAATCCCACATCAGTGGTCCGTCTCATCAGTTTGGTCGTGTGTGGAACTAAACAAAAGGTGAACAAATGGAAAGAAAGAGATGCTGGTGTAGCAAGGCTTCTGCTGCTGCGGAATGTTAAAGCTGTGGCCACCCCCACAGCCACGGAGCACACTGTGGCCACACCCACAGCCATGGAGCACGGGAGAAGCCAAGCCACCTGATTGGTTGCCTGCAAGGAGGAGGAGAGAGAGCAGGCATGACCGAAAACAGGGAGCAAAGGCCTGCACTGGGGTGGTCCCAACAGATGAAGACCCCAAAGGCCTGCACTGGGGTGGTCCCAACAGATGAAGACCCCAAGGCCTGCACTGGTGGTCCCAACAGATGAAGACCCCAAAGGCCTGCACTGGGTGGTCCCAACAGATGAAGATCCTGAAGGCCCCAAAGGCCTGTACTGGGGTGTTCCCAACAGATGAAGACCCCAAAGGCCTGCCTGGGTGGGTGGTCCCAACAGACGAACCCCAAAGGCCTGTACTGGGTGGTGCCAACAGATGAAGACCCTGAAGACCCCGAAAACCCTGAAGAACCTGAAAACCCTGAAGACCCCAAAGACCCTGAAGACCCAAAGTATCAAATATGATGCGTTTGGTGACTTTTTGATTTCCCATAATTGTCCAGTAGATATCAGTGGTGTGACACTGACTGTGTTCAGGTGTCCAAACTTCCTTTCTTCCTTTCTAGGACACAGTTCAAAGGTAATCAGTGATCACTTTTCTGTGGTGAACACTTCATTTGTTTAAATTCTTACATATACTATGAACATCTGATATATTAGTACAAGAGAATAGAACTTTATTGACAGTGTATTCACAGTGTACTGACTAGACCTAGCTAACTGTTGGCTAGATATTAGCATTATTAATTATTACAGTTGGATCAGTTCAGGGGGTAGGAACATTTTTAAGGGGTTGTCACATATTTGATCTATTCAATTTACCCGTTCCACAAAATTTACCAGAAGTCATCAGCTAACACACACACACACACACACACTCACTTTTCTTTAAAAATGTTCCTACCCCTTGATATGATCAAACTGCATAGTTGATAATGCTAATAACTAGCCAACAGTTAGCTAGGTATAGTCAGAGAGAGAGAGACAGAGGGAGGGAGATTTTATCACAGTTCTATCTAACAAATGAAACTTGAATACAGTGATATTAAATATTATTACGTTATTGGCACAGTTATTACATTTACAAAGATTTTTTTTTTTTTTTTTTACCAGGACAATAATGTAATACCCAACCGATAACATAATAAGTTATTATGTTTTTTGGCCAAAAGTTATTATGTTATTGGTTCAGGACTTTTATGACATTGTTGGCCTATTCCATTTTGAAAATGTCTAATTCCTTCCGTTCTGGGTGGTTCTTGGGTTCTTGTCTCTTCAGACCTGTTTAACTGTAATGTGTATTTGACCTTCTGAATGGCCTTGTGTATTTTGTGTTGTGGCTGGTAGTACTGTGTTATGGCTTTACGCAGAAAATATCAGTTAACAAGTCTTTTTCAATCCATGTAGAACTACTATGAAAAGATGGAGAAACGTCAGGAAAGAGAGAGTGACAGCAGCAAGAAGGAGCACCCACCAAACTGATAACTCCACAAGTGGCCAAGGTCGAACACACCTACAGGCCAGGTAAGACCAGCTGATCAGGTTTGGACTGGGTTAACCCTAACCCAGGTAACAGAGCACCAACACACACCAGCTGATCAGGTTTGTTTTGGTTAGTGTTAACCCTAACCCTCCATCCTCTCCTGTCCTGCTTGTGTCCACATTCAGTTTGCAGGCTCTCTAGGTAAGCTGACTGTCTCTATGTCAACAACCCCCGCAAGATGATCGATGCCGTGGTGACAACTCGCACACATGACGAGGTGTGTATATGTGTGTGGGTATATATATGTGTGTGTGTTTTCCACAGCATAGATGGTGTCCATGTCCTTTGGTGATCCATTCCATTGAACCAGGGTTAATCTGTGGAGCTGTTGAACAGCTGGTATGACCTCCCCAGACCCCCACACACAGACATAGACGTCACTTACTTCACACCTCATGTGCAGCAGATGTATCCATTTTCAGTCACGGCAACATTTTTAGAGAGAACTTTGAAGTAATTTAAAATTAAAGTTAATAATTTGATTAAACTTCATAACTGCAAACTTTGACAAGAGAAATGGGTCAAACACCATCCTGCCAATAGTTGAGCTAAAGCAGACAGACAGCTAAAGCAGACAGACAGCTAAAGCACTTTAGCAGACAGACAGCTAAAGCAGACAGCCAGCCAAAGCAGACAGCTAAAGCACTTTAGCAGACAGACAGCTAAAGCAGACAGACAGCCAAAGCAGACAGCTAACGCACTTTAGCAGACAGACAGCTAAAGCAGACAGACAGCTAAAGCAGACAGCTAAAGCAGACAAACAGCTAAAGCAGACAGACAGCTAAAGCAGACAGCTAAAGCAGACAGACAGCTAAAGCACTTTAGCAGACAGACAGCTAAAGCAGACAGACAGCCAAAGCAGACAGCTAACGCACTTTAGCAGACAGACAGCTAAAGCAGACAAACAGCTAAAGCAGACAGCTAAAGCAGACAAACAGCTAAAGCAGACAAACAGCTAAAGCAGACAGCTGAAGCAGATGGCTGAAGTAGACAGACAGCTAAAGCAGGCGGCCAAAGCAGGGCTAAAGCAGGCGGCCAAAGCAGACGGGTAAAGCAGACAGACAGCTAAAGCAGACCGACAGCTAAAGCACAGGTAAAGCAGACAGACAGCTGAAGCAGACAGTCTGCACCAGTACTGTGAATGCCAGAGGCTTCAGCAGGGTCCACTGAACAGGTCCACTGGACAGGTCAACTGGACAGGGTCAGGACCACCAGTTAGGGTTAGGGTTCATCTGCATCTTCTGAAGGGATTTGATGATAGAAAGTCTGTGATTGACAGCTCCAATGGCTCACAGTCTTTATGGATTGTTTATGGACAAATTGCTCCAATCTGTTTTGTTTTCACTGTGGTCTGTGTGTTTTCTGTTTGTTTTCACTGTGGTCTGTGTGTTTTCTGTTTGTTTTAACTGTGGTCTGTATGTTTTCTGTTTGTTTTCACTGTGTCTGTGTTTTCTGTTTGTTTTCACTGTGGTCTGTTGTTTTCTGTTTGTTTTCACTGTGGTCTGTGTGTTTTCTGTTTGTTTTCACTGTGGTCTGTATGTTTTCTGTTTGTTTTCACTGTGGTCTGTGTGTTTTCTGTTTGTTTTCACTGTGGTCTGTATGTTTTTCTGTTTGTTTTCACTGTGGTCTGTGTGTTTGTTTGTTTTCTCTGTGGTGTGTGTGTTTTCTGTTTGTTTTCTCTGTGGCGTGTGGTTTTTCGTTTAACTGTGGTCTGTGTGTTTTCTGTTTGTTTTAACTGTGGTCTGTATGTTTTCTGTTTTAACTGTGGTCTGTGTGTTTTCTGTTTGTTTTCACTGTGGTCTGTGTGTTTTCTGTTTGTTTTCACTGTGGTCTGTGTGTTTTCTGTTTGTTTTCACTGTGGTCTGTGTGTTTTCTGTTTGTTTTAACTGTGGTCTGTGTGTTTTCTGTTTGTTTTCACTGTGGTCTGTGTGTTTCCTCTTTGTTTTCACTGTGGTCTGTATGTTTTCTGTTTTTTTCACTGTGGTCTGTGTGTTTTCTGTTTGTTTTCACTGTGGTCTGTATGTTTTGTTGTTTTCACTGTGGTCTGTGTGTTTTGTTTGTGTTTCTCTGTGGTGTGTGTGTTTTCTGTTTGTTTCTCTGTGGCGTGTGTTTTCTGTTTAACTGTGGTCTGTGTGTTTTCTGTTTGTTTTAACTGTGGTCTGTATGTTTTCTGTTTTAACTGTGGTCTGTGTGTTTTCTGTTTAACTGTGGTCTGTGTGTTTTGTTTGTTTTAACTGTGGTCTGTATGTTTTCTGTTTTAACTGTGGTCTGTGTGTTTTCTGTTTGTTTTCACTGTGGTCTGTATGTTTTCTGTTTTAACTGTGGTCTGTGTGTTTTCTGTTTGTTTTCACTGTGGTCTGTATGTTTTCTGTTTTAACTGTGGTCTGTGTGTTTTCTGTTTGTTTTCACTGTGGTCTGTGTGTTTTCTGTTTGTTTTAACTGTGGTCTGTGTGTTTTCTGTTTGTTTTAACTGTGGTCTGTATGTTTTCTGTTTGTTTTCACTGTGGTCTGTGTGTTTTCTGTTTGTTTTAACTGTGGTCTGTATGTTTTCTGTTTGTTTTCTCTGTGGTGTGTGTGTTTTCTGTTTGTTTTCACTGTGGTCTGTGTGTTTTCTGTTTGTTTTAACTGTGGTCTGTATGTTTTCTGTTTGTTTTCACTGTGGTCTGTATGTTTTCTGTTTGTTTTCACTGTGGTGTGTGTGTTGTTCTGTTTGTTTTCACTGGGGTCTGTAGGTTTTCTGTGTGTTTTCACTGTGGTCTGTGTGTTTTGTTTGTTTTCTCTGTGGTGTTGTGTGTTTTCTGTTTGTTTTCTCTGTGGCTGTGTTTTCTGTTTAACTGTGGTCTGTGTGTTTTTCTGTTTGTTTTAACTGTGGGCTGTATGTTTTCTGTTTTAACTGTGGTCTGTGTGTTTCTGTTTTTACTGTGTCTGTATGTTTTCTGTTTGTTTTCACTGTGGTCTGTGTGTTTTCTGTTTGTATTAACTGTGGTCCTGTGTGTTTTCTGTTTGTTTTTCCACTGTGGTCTGTGTGTTTTCTGTTTGTTTATAACTGTGGTCTGTATGTTTTCTGTTTGTTTTAACTGTGGTCCTGTGTTTTCTGTTTGTTTTAACTGTGGTCTGTATGTTTCTGTTGGTTTAACTGTGGTCTGTGTGTTTTCTGTTTGTTTTCACTGTGGTCTGTATGTTTTCTGTTTGTTTTCACTGTGGTCTGTGTGCTTTCTGTTTGTTTCACGTTGTGGTCTGTGTGTTTTCTGGTTGTTTTCATCGTGGTCTGTGTGTTTTCTGTTTGTTTTAACTGTGGTCTGTGTGTTTTCTGTTTGTTTTCCTCTGTGGTCTGTGGTGTTTCTGTTGTTTTCCATTGTGGTCTGTGTGTTTTCTGTTTGTTTTCACCTGTGGTCTGTGTGTTTTCTGTTTGTTTTAACTGTGGTCTGTGTGTTTTCTGTTTGTTTCATCGTGGTCTGTGTGTTTCTGTTTGTTTTCACTGTGGTCTGTGTGTTTCTGTTTGTTTTCATCGTGGTCTGTGTGTTTTCTGTTTGTTTTAACTGTGGTCTGTGTGTTTTCTGTTTGTTTTCTCTGTGGTCTGTGTGTTTTTCTGTTTGTTTTCCACTGTGGTCTGTGTTTTCTGTTTGTTTTCTCTGTGGTGTGTGTGTTTTCTGTTTGTGTTTCACTGTGGTGTGTGTGTTTTGTTTTGTTTTCACTGTGGTCTGTGTGTTTTCGGTTTGTTTTCACTGTGGTCTGGTGTTTCTGTTGTTTTCACTGTGGTTTTGTTTGTTTTCACTGTGGTCTGTGTGTTTTCTGTTTGTTTTCACTGTGGTCTGGTGTTTTTCTGTTTGTTTTAACTGTGGTCTGTACGTTTTCTGTTTGTTTTAACTGTGGTCTGTATGTTTTCTGTTTGTTTTAACTGTGGTCTGTGTGTTTTCTGTTTGTTTCACTGTGGTCTGTATGTTTTCTGTTTGTTTTCACTGTGGTCTGTGTGTTTTTCTGTTTGTTTTCACTGTGATCTGTGTGTTTTCTGTTTGTTTTCACTGTGGTCTGTGCGTTTTCTGTTTGTTTTCACTGTGGTCTGTGTGTTTTCTGTTTGTTTTCACTGTGGTCTGTGTGTTTTCTGTTTGTTTTCACTGTGGTCTGGGTGTCCTCTCTGTTTGCTTTCACTGTGGTCTGTTGTCCTCTGTTTGCTTTCACTGTGGTCTGTGTGTTTTCTGTGGTTCAGTCAAATGTTTGACCTTTTTCTTGACCGATTAATTCCTTCCAGGAGAAAAGAGAAGCAGGTTTGGAATAAGAGGCGACAGATCCTCTACACTGTGGAGAAGGTAGGAGGACCATGACCTTTCCAACCATTAGAAATGTGTTCATCCCACCACACCAAAGCTCCATCACACTGGGTTGTTTTCTTTGTCTCATCCAGATTACAGTTTGCTATTGGAGGTTCAAGACTTTGAAAAACGTTTTGTGCACACACCAGAGGAAGACAGGGAGGCTTTGCTGGAGCAGCACAAAACCAACACTGATCAGCTGTGCAGCTCTCTGAGGGAGAAGGAGTGGGACGACAGGTACGTCATTCAGAGCCTAACCTAAACATAACCCAACCTAAACCTTAGAATATGTAAATAGTTGTAAGTTATGTGGTAAAATCAGACTTTGTAATTTTCTAAATAAATGGATAGTTCTATGCCAGGGGTGTCCAAACTTTTTTTAAAGAGGGCCAGATCTGATAATGTGGAGACTGACAGGGGCCAGTGGTCCCTTCGGACGTTTTTTAAACAGTAAAATTACATATAAAGCGATAATTTTAAAAACAACTTTATTTTCATTGTCAAAATATCATTTTTTTAAAATGGCAATGTAACCAAATCTAAGCCACTCAGGTATGAACAAATTAAAAAAAAAAAACATTTCTGCCTTCCTTTCACATCTGGAGTCAGATAACATAGAACAAACCGTGTGGAGTATCTTAAATGTCCAAGAAGTTATAAAAATCTTAACCCCACATTCATTTTAAACATGACTTATGTGAGTAATCATTACTCATATATTACTCAGTAATGCAAAGTCTGTTAACATTTAAGATGAAAACATGACTCTTACTCTTGTCTTTCACAAAATCATTCAGAAAGTAATATTTTGTGCACATCTACAGGGGTTGGACAAAAATGGAAACACCTTCACCTCAAGATGATAATGCCCCAATCCATACAGCTAGAACTGTTAAAGAATGGCATGAGGAACATTCTAATGAAGTTGAGCATCTGTATGGCCGGCACAGTCCCCAGACCTCAACATTATTGAGCATTTATGGTCAGTTTTAGAGATTCAAGTAAGACGTTGACTTCCACCGTATCGTCTCTAAAAGAGTTGGAGGGTATTCTAACTGAAGAATGGCTGAAAATTCCTTTGGAAACAATTCACTTGTATGAATCAATACCTCGGAGAATTGAGGCTGTAATTGCCGCAAAAGGCGGACCTACACCATATTAAATTATATTTTGTTGATTTTTCAAGATGTTTCCATTATTTTGTCCAACCCCTGTACAAGTACATAACACCAGCAGTTAGAGGCAACTAACCTGGCAACTTGGTCCCTGCCTTGGTGGTGAATTCACTGAACTCACAGGTTCACATGAAGAGTCACTGTTGTGAGTTTAAAGCAGCTTGAATTTGCTTCACTTTTTCCGAACGCTCACTCCCTGCTAGCTTGTCGTATGTGTTAGCATGTTTTGTCTGCTAGTGTCTCTTTACGTTGAATTCCCTAAACAAGGCAACAGTCTCTTGACAAATTAGGCAAACACAATCACCTCGATTTTCAGTGAAAAAAATTTGTAATTCCCATCTCTCCTGGAAGCGGCAGCCCTCACTGTCAACTTTCGGTTTTTTTTTTAGAAATTAGCGAAAAGGGTTCACGGCAAGGTCACAGAGCCAGATAGAGTTAGAGTGGTGCTGCCACCATGAGGTGAAAGGAGGAACTGCATTTGGAACCTTTTATGATTCATGTACTCGGTTCAACAGTCCAAACGGGCCATAAATAATATAATATAAAACCGAAGCTGTGGGCCGTATAAAATCTGACCGCGGGCCGTGATTGGCCCCCGGGCCGGACTTTGGACATGCCTGTTTCTATGCTGTATCAGAAACCAGACTGTGACTAAAAATACTGAACCCATATGGGACTGTGTGGACCAGCTGACACTCCTAGTACTAGTAAGACCTGTTAGTGGGACTCGTAGACCTTCAGATGTTGGCTGTACAGATGGTGATCTGCTGTCATATCATTGATGAGTCCAAGGATCCCATCCACTCACAGTAGTCAGTATGTATATCAGGACTGTCCAACCCTGGTCCTCCAAGACCACTATCCTGCAAGTTTTAGATGTTTCCTCTTCCATCACACCTGATTCACATGATCAGTCTCATCCAGCTCTGCAGAAGACTGAGAACCACCGTCAGGTGAACTGGAAGAGGGAAACATCTAAAACATGCAGGGTACCGGCCCTGGAGGACCAGGGTTGGATAGTCCTGGAGGACCAGGGTTGGACAGTCCTGGTGTATATTAATGAAATAAATGGACCAATGAAAACTCTGTCTAGAGCTCATTGTATTAGTTTTGCAATACACAATGCAATTAGATGTATTTATAAAGGCTTATTTTTATTTGTTACTGGTGAACCAAACAGTTGTTAATCTGTTCATCAGTTTGCTGTGAGAACTGTGAAGGACGTAAAGTATAAGTGCCTGAACTACCTCATGCTTTTCAGTTCAGTTTTCTTGGTTCAGTCCTGTATCACACCCAGGTCTGCTCACAGGTGTGGATCACACACCAGGTCTGCTCACAGGTCTGGATCTGAAAACAGACAATCAAAGAAACAGGAGATGAAGACATGGATGAATGTCCTGGTTGTCCACCGTCCTTAGACCGTCCTTCTGGACAAAGAAAACTCCACAAACTCAGTAGAGGACCTGAGGGAGAACCATAGTGAAGGACAGATCCACTATGGATGGACAGACTGGAGATGGACCAGGACTGGAGATGGACGGACAGACTGGACATGGACCAGGACTGGAGATGGACAAGGACTGATGGACCAGGACTGGAGATGGACAGGGACTGATGGACCAGGACTGATGGACCAGGACTGGAGATGGACGGACAGACTGGAGATGGACCAGGACTGGAGATGGACCAAGACTGATGGACATCCATCTGTGGATGGATGTCCAGTCTGTAAGGATGGAGTAGGGTGGGGCACATGAGGAGGTCCATCCAGACAGGTGAGGGAGGGGCAGGAGGTCCATCCAGACTTTTCTTTAGCTCTTTTGTGCTCCACTTTTCTGATGTCTTTATGTGGATAATACTTGGTATTATGGAGCAGAGTTTAGACTGTTCCACCAGCAGATCCTGTGTGTTCTCTCCTGGTGTGTCCCAGTCCTGTGTGTTTCTATATTCACTCTTGGTCAGTTCAAAGTAGGGATGTACCGATACCACTTTTTTCCAGACCCAGTATGAGTACTTACATTTGAGTACTTGCCAATACCGAGTACCATACGAGTACTTATAATCCCATTCCAGTTGTTAGTTCCTTTTGTAAATGTGCTTTATTGTCGTTGTCATTAGTCTGACTGGAACAAAGTGCTGCTACTGACATTTAATGTGTTGGAATGAGCGTTTGTCAATTAATCCACCAGGGGCGCCGCTCTGAATTAACCATACTGGACAAATCCACATAGAAGAGTAAAGTTTTTTGAGAAGAAGAGAAAAAGTCAGTAATAACAAACGTGGAGATGACAGAGGTAACACTAATATACTAATATTGCAGTGCTTTCACTGGTAAGGTTTAAAGTTTAGCTTCAGCAGGAAGAGAAAAGAAAATGAGTGATAAGTTTCGTTTTCACTTCTGTTGGCGGCACGGTCCGCACCCCTCCGTACACCCACTGGTATTCTCATTCTGTGTATGCATCCGCGAGCACCTGGAAAACAGATGGAATGTACGCAGAGGACGCACAGAATGCTGCGTCCGTATCCGTCTGTGTCTGTAATGTTACTTGCAGTCAGCGTTACTTTTATCACCGTCATTTTTTGGTTAAATCACCACACTCTTCACACTCCACACACATTATTCCGGCTCCTCATACCTGTTGCACTGAACTGTGAATGTCACACGGCCGTAAGTGGCATCGGTGTAGTGTATCAGATATCTTTTACGAGTACGAGTACAGACACTGAGTATCGGAGCCGATGCTGATACTCGTATCGGTATCGATGCATCCCTAGTTCAAGGTCGGAGGTCACAGGTCACCTACTCCATCTTCTTCTCTCCTGAACAGAGTGAGTGATGAACAGTGTGTGATGATCATGTCAGTGAGGAAGGGCAAACGGCTCATCTCCAGGCTCCTCCCACTGCTGCCGTCAACCCAGGCTGCCTGTTGTCATGGCAATTGCCCGCAACCTTCCAGCCTTGGCCAAGAAGGACAAGCAGGACCAGGTAAATGTCCATGCATGTCACTACACATCTGTCCCATGATCAGAAAAGTAGTTTAAAGTCCAACACGACAGGATGTTTAGAGGAGTTCTGTCTGTCCAACAGTCTGTGTCCAACAGTCTGTCCAACAGTTTGTGTCCATTAGTCTGTGTCCAACAGTCTGTCCAAAAGTTTGTGTCCATCAGTCTGTGTCCAACAGTCTGTCCATCAGTCTGTGTCCAACAGTCTGTCCATCAGTCTGTGTCCATCAGTCTGTGGACATCAGTCTGTCCATCAGTCTGTGTCTAACAGTCTGCGGACATCAGTCTGCGGACATCAGTCTGCGGACATCAGTCTGTGGACATCAGTCTGCGGATATATTTAAGTGGTCCACTGTGTGTCCATCAGACTGTGGACTCGTTGAATCCAGGTGTTTTAACAGGGCTCTGGGATCCAAAACAATAAGGACTAATGTCAGAATAGAGTTTTATATTATGGGATAGATAAAAAAATGAAATAAAGTCTTCAAAAGCCTGGAATTTTGAAACGCTGTTTTCCAAACCTTGAAAAGTCTGGAATTATGTGTGAAAGTTTTAATAAAATATGGATAACGGTTTATCTCACAGTTGAATTTTAGAGTCTGTTCAAAGGCACAGAATTCTGTCAGATCATAAATACATGAGGAAACGTAGAAACAGAACATGCACACACTGGAAAATAAATACATGAGGAAACGTAGAAACAGAACATGCACACACTGGAAAATAAATACATGAGGAAACGTAGAAACAGAACATGCACACACTGGAAAATAAATACATGAGGAAACGTAGAAACAGAACATGCACACACTGGAAAATAAATACATGAGGAAACATAGAAACAGAACATGCACACACTGGAAAATGAATACATGAGGAAACGTAGAAACAGAACATGCACACACTGGAAATAAATACATGAGGAAACGTAGAAACAGAACATGCACACTGGAAAATAAATACATGAGGAAACATAGAAACAGAACATGCACACACTGGAAAATGAATACATGAGGAAACGTAGAAACAGAACATGCACACACTGGAAAATAAATACATGAGGAAACATAGAAACAGAACATGCACACATTGGAAAATAATACATGAGGAAACGTAGAAACAGACATGCACACATTGGAAAATAAATACATGAGGAAACGTAGAAACAGAACATGCACACACTGGAAAATAAATACATGAGGAAACGTAGAAACAGAACATGCACACACTGGAAAACCCTCCACCTTCAGTCCACGCCAAAGTTTTTGCACATACAAACAGAAGGACGTTGTGTAGGACATGTATGGAAACTGAACTGTACTGAGTTCCAGCGCTCTGTTCAACATGAACACGTCAGAGTGGGTGTGTTCATCTACTTCCTGTCAGCTGTGTGTGTATGTGTTTCCTGTCAGCTGTTGTGTGTTTCCTGTCTGCAGGTGCTGTGCTGGTTGGTGGAGCCAGTTTCTGCAGTCATCCAATCATTGTCAAGCTCCGCCCTCACAGACTTACTCCAGGAGCTTCAGGGGAACGAGGGCCAACTGGTACCAGTCCTGCACAGTAAGGTACGCAGACGTAGAAGAAGGGCCTGATGGGCCTGAGTCCTGGTCCCACTGGATCAAATGCTAATGTCCTCTAATGGTCCTGAGGTAAAGTCTGTCTGTCTGTGTGTTTTGTTCTTCTCTATAGTTTGGTGTGACGCTCTTGTATCTGATCCTGAGTGAAGGCGAGCGGATGCAGAGCTCGGAGCCCAACTGTCAGCTGATGGAGGACAACCGATGGTAAAGCAGTGAGCAGTTGTCTGTCCCATCTGTGAACCAGACACACTAACTGAACCTGAGCGTCTCCTCACACAGGACCGAGCTGGTGTTTTCAGTGACAAGGGAGCTGCTCAGCGTCCCCCCCTCGTCCCTGTCCCCCCCCCTCTTCACTCCTCCCAACCTGCTGTCTCTGTTCTCACGCTACGTGGACCGGCAGAGGTTGGACCTGTTACAGGACAAGCTACAGTGAGTCCCACCACCTGAGACCACAACTGTCCAACTGTCCACTGTGTGTCCATCAGTCTGTGGACATATTGAACTGGTCCACTGTGTGTCCAACAGTCTGTGGACCCGTTGAATCCAGGTGTTTCTGTTCTAACAGGGCTCTGGGATCCAAAACAATAAGGACTAATGTCAAAATAGAGTTTTATATTATGGGATAGATATCCTATTGATTATCAGTATTGATGTTTGTGTGTCCGATCTTCATGAACAGAACATCTGACAGCTGGAGACATGATGTGTCCACAGATTTATGTCCATAGAGTTGATCAACCTCAGTATTTGACTGTAGTTGAAGGGTAGATGTTTGTTCCTCAGTCAGATGTGATGACAGTAGATAGAAATGAGTGTTTACAGTCAGAATAGGACAAGTATTACAGACATTTACAGAAGAACACTGAAAGTCACAGTCAGGGAGAAAAAAAAAACAATGTTGATTTAATTCAGTCCAAACCATCTGTGAGTCATTTTAGAAACAAAGAGAACAAGTGTTCAGAGAACTCAAACCTCCTCCGAGCACCCCGAATGGTGTGCATGTGACTATTTCTGTTTAAACATACAGCAGAAACAGTTGAAGCTTGGTACCAGTCATGTGTCTGTCCAATTAGATTCAATTCCAATCAATATTTGTTCAGTTCTAATGAAACATGTGTGGTAAATGGGATTTTCAATGTAAATGTCCACAGAGTCCACATTCCACAGTGGATGTGGACAATTTAGTTCCACATACAAGATGTTGTTCTAAGCTACAGGTGGATCCAATTGGAGGCTAATCGAAGTCGTTTGGAATTTTGGATGAATTTTGGAAAATTGCTCAGTGATGACAGGAAAATTGTAGATGTTGTGACCTTGCTGTGACCTTGAACTTTGGCCGACTTGGCCCAAAATGTAATGGGTTGGTCCCAGGGCCTAGGCCTATCTGTGGGAAAGATTTGGGAAAGATGGGGGGGAAGAGTTTTCCACTAAAGTTGAGAACATACAAACTAGAAGCACTCGGAGAGCGCAGACCTCCACCAAGACAGATCAGTGCCCCCCCCCCCCCCAATCACCACCAAAATTTACTCCTTTGTTCCTTCTGCTAGTACCAACATTTCCTGAAATTTTCATCCAAATCCATCCATAACTTTTTGAGTTATCTTGCACACAGACAGACAAACTAACGCTAGCAAAAACATAACCTCCCTGGTGGAGGTAACTATCCTTTAACAATAAAAAATGTATAATCTGAATAAATGTGAACAACCTGACACACACAAAGCAAAGTGATCACAATACCTCCTGGTGGAGGTAATAATTGAACCCAAACGAACCAACCAGTGTCCTTAAAGGTTAGGGTTTGGTGACTTGTACCTGTCCTTTAGGGTTAGGTGACTTGTACCTGTCCTTTAGGGTTAGTCCTCTTTCATTGTTTTTTCAACAGCCTCTTTTGTTCCTTCTCTTACAGGATCTCCAACTTGTCCAGGTAGAAGTTACTACAACATCACATGACGACCCCTCCTTCCCCACCCAATGCAGACGTGTGTGTGTGTGTGTGTGTGTGGTCTAAATGTGAATCCATGGTGGATCATTTTAATTCAGCTAAATCTCTCGTCACATTTTGTTTTTTGGTTAAATGTGTGTGTGTTTGCTCTGTGGTTTGTGTGCGTGTGTGTGTGTGTGTGTGTGTGTGCAGCTGTGACAGTTTGAATGACAATTATAATGAAATCTGCATTTTTAAATATCTTGTTTACAATTATGCCTGTGATGAACCTTCAAATTAAAAAAGTATTTCTATTATATAAATGTCTTTGTTGTCTTTGGGTAGTCACTAACACCAGGAACATGTGTGTGAACAGTCCACTCTGAAATAAACCCCTTTACCTTCAACCCTCAGCTCCCACCCCTGCCCCAACCCTAACCCTGTCCATGTCTGAACGGGGCTGCAGTCCACCCAGACCCCAGCACCAACACCAACCTCAGCCCCAGGGTTAGGGTTAGGGTTATTTTATGAAAAAAACAAACTAAAAATATGAATAATATTCATAAAAATATTAATATAGACTGGACATCAATTTTATGAGGTGTTTGCTGAAGTTCCTCTTTAGTATAATAATTTGAAACTGGTTTGGAGTCGCTGGGTCACATGACTGAAAAGCTATTGAAAAATTTAAATATTTTCTTAAAGATAATATTCATTGTGTGGGTGTATATATATATATATATATATATATATATATATATATAAGGGTAGAGACTGCGATCTGGTAGGATCGGCGATTCTACCAGTAGAAACTCCGATCAGAGTCTCTACTGGTAGAAACTCCGATCCTGCCAGTAGAAGGGTTAGGGTTCGGATCGGACTTTCTACCAGTAGAGACTCTGATCGGAGTCTCTACTGGTAGAATCGCCGATCCTACCAGATCGCAGTCTCTACCCTGACATATATATATATATATATATATATATATATATATATATATATATATAATATATATACAAAGTTATGTCATAATTATTGCAAAACTGCAATTCAGCTTTGACATTTCATTGGTTCTCTGACATTTAAATGAGTAAAGTTTTCTCCAGCGTTTAAAGCACTTATTTATTGATAGTCCCTAAGGCCGCGGCTCTGGAATGTCCAACCCGCTGCGGACTTCACCTCGGTTTGACGATCTGATTTCCGTCAGTGCGACAGTGAATGTAGCTGCTAGCTACGGTGTCACTTCTGACCAAACAGTCACTGAAGAAACAGACACAAAACAGATACAAACATCCGTGACCTTTTCAGCTCACACAGTATCTAATAGGAAATGGATTTTTTGTCCGTCACTAAAGCAAGGTCCGTGTAAAAGTTGTCGGAACAATTTCACCAGCTCCATGAATGTAGTTAACGCTAGCGGCGAACTGTTAGCCAGAGGTGGGTAACAGCTAGCTGTTAGCCGTTAGCCGAAGTGAGTAGATTGACACCGTGTAATGTGGCAGTCCTCGTCTGAAGTGCTTGACCTTGTAAAAGTGAGACTGTTCCAGTCGTGTTTGGAAACACGGCAACTTTCACAGACGTCGTGTCTTTTGTGGATTGATATGTCTGACGGTATCCGTACATTCATTTATTATTGTGTTAGAGGACTCAACAGGTGGCTCCGTGGCGCAATGGATAGCGCATTGGACTTCTAGGTAGCCTTAGAGAGGTTATTCAAAGGTTGTGGGTTCGAGTCCCACCGGAGTCGCATTTTCATTACTGCGAAGTACTTGTTGAATTTATGTGTTCTTTCACTGTATTTATCTTTTGTCATGTGTTAGTGTTTAATAAACAGACATAATGTGAATCTTATACAGTAGGACTGGTGTGAGGATCAGATGCTGCTTTATTATTTTATTTGATGAATTATTTACAGTAATTTGGGGAAAAATAAATACCTCCAAAGTCTGAGAAGTGAAGCACAGTAAACCCTAACCCTAATAAAATATGAGAGACAAACAAGGTTCCCCTGCATTTTCCGTTTATTTTCTTCCCTAGGTATGTGTGGTGTGTGTGTATGTATGAGTGTGTGTATGTGTGTATGAATATAGTGTATCTATGAATGTGTGTGTGTGTATGAATGTGTGTGTGGGTGTATGTATGTATGTGTGTATGAATGTGTATGTATGAATGTATGTGTGTGTATGTGTGTGTGTATGAATGTGTGTGTGGGTGTATGTATGTATGTGTGTATGAATGTGTGTATGAATATATGTGTATCTATGAATGTGTGTGTGTATGTATGAGTGTGTGTGTATGTATGTGTGTATGAATATATGTGTATCTATGAATGTGTGTGTATGTATGTGTGTATGAATATATGTGTATCTATGAATGTGTGTGTGTGTGTGTGTATGTGTATGTGTGTATGAATATATGTGTATCTATGAATGTGTGTGTGTATGTATGAGTGTATGTGTGTATGAATATATGTGTATCTATGAATGTGTGTGTGTGTATGTATGAGTGTATGTGTGTATGTATGTGTGTATGAATATATGTGTATCTATGAATGTGTGTGTATGTATGAGTGTATGTGTGTATGTATGTGTGTATGAATATATGTGTATCTATGAATGTGTGTGTGTGTATGAATGTGTGTATGTATGAATGTATGTGTGTGTATGTATGAGTGTATGTGTGGGTGTGTGTATGTATGTATGTGTGTATGAATGTGTGTGTGTATGAATGTGTGTATGTATGAATGTATGTGTGTATGTATGAGTGTATGTGTGTGTATGAATGTGTGTGTGGGTGTATGTATGTATGTGTGTATGAATGTGTGTGTGTATGAATGTGTGTATGTATGAATGTATGTGTGTGTATGTATGAGTGTATGTGTGTGTGTATGAATGTGTGTGTGGGTGTATGTATGTGTGTATGAATGTGTGTGTATGAATGTATGTGTGTGTGAGAAAAACAAAAAACAGCAGAGGGACAGCAGGAGGATTAGCCACAAGTAGAAAGAAGAATCCGCAGGACTGAGAAACACACACACATTAAAAGTGAAAAGAGAAGAGAACACGTGTGAAGGAGAAGTGTTTAGAGTGTGGACTGCAGGCCCAGTGGAGTCCAGGACCAAAAAAAGTCCAGGTGAACCGTGTGTGGAGCAGAAGGGACGTCCAGTCCTGGCACAAGTGTCTTTAGCAAAGCCGGCATCACGGTAAAAGGACCAGTGTGGACCAAAGGCGCAGCCGCGCACACGCAGGGGCCATGCACAGCAAAGGACTCCCGGATGGGTTCAGCAGCCGGCACTGGGAAGAATCTGAAAATGACACAAACGCTGAGGAATAAATGACCTCAGTGAATAAATGACAGAGTTAGCCATCTAGGCTCGCAGCTACAGCAGCAGGGTGAGCAGAAGCAGCGCATGCAGGAGAATATACCAGTACTTCCAGGTGAACCCCTGGGACTTTGCCTGGTGTTCTGGGTTACAGAATGACGGAACAGGAAGCAGCGGTGGGTCTCCTGGTCTGTACTTACAATTTGTGCACTGCGGCGCAGGCAGGAAACTGTGGGAAGAGAGGGACAAGTGTGTGTGAAGGCTGTGGAGGCCCCGCCCAGCTCTGTGGGGGCCCCGCCCAGCTCTGTGGGGGCCCCGCCCAGCTCTGTGGGGGCCCTGCCCAGTTCTGCTCTGCTCCGGCCCTGTTAGAAAAGGCTCCTGTCTGCTCCCACTGGGAGACACAACAGAGTAACAGCAACAAAAAACAAATAAATGAACTGCACACCAATGAATACAATAACAAAACTAAAAAACACACACTCATGCACACACATACACACACATTCATACACACACATACACACATTCATACACACACATAGATATACATGCACACACATACATACATTCATACACACACTAGATATACATGCACACACATACGCACGCACACACATACACTTGCACTACATGCACACACCACATATACACACATATACACACAACTGTACACACCACATACACACTTGCACATACACGCACGCACACACACATTCATACACACACACATACATACACACATTCACACAAATGCACACACACACATTCATACACACACATAGATATACACACACACACATTCATACACACACATACATACACACATTCACACAAATGCACACACACACACACATTCATACACACATACATACACATTCACACAAATGCACACACACACATTCATACACACACACATACATACACACATTCTCACAAATGCACACACACACAATACACACACATTCATACACACATTCACACACATGTACACAAACACACACACACACACGCACACACATACACACAGACTTGGACACAGACTTCACTCATTCACTTCCACAGTTGAAGCTTATATGCAAATTTCAATGATATTAAGAACTATCTACAAACATTTTTACAGCCGTTCAGCGTAATAGCAATATCTGAAACATTGATCAGCGCTGGAAAGGGTATAGACTTTGAATTAGATGGCTATGAATTCAGATATAATAACAGATTAAATAAGAGTGGTGGAGGAGTAGCTTTATATATTCATAAATCTTTAGACTTCAGGGTTTTGGATGAAATTACAACTGTAGTTGATAATCTCCTAGAATGTTTAACAATTGAAGTGCACATGGAGAAATACAAGAATATTATTGTTAGCTGCATTATAGCACACCGGCTCAAGCATTAGTACATTCAGCGAGTGGATGGAATCAGTATTCTCAAAATAAGCAATGAAACTGTGTTTATGTGGGATTTTAATATTGATATGTTAAATCCCAACAAACTGTGACGACCCTCCACACCATCAGGTGTGTGTTGGTCTTTTGTTTGTTCCTTCACAGGCTCTGACCAAAGCGGGTTGTCTGGAAATCAACAGATGCGCTGCACCTGGGCCTGGTGTTTGCCCGTCTTTAAAAGCCCCACCCTGTCAATCATCGTGTGGCTCGCTCTCTCACTCACCTACCTGCACTCCGTCAGTGTGGCCATTTCCAGATCCTCTACTATGGACCATGACAAAGACTCTTAGGACTATTCATTATATTCTTACCTGCACTTTCCAAATAAATTAAGTGCTTTTTGCATCGACCCCAAACACTGCTTTCTTTGTGGTTGCGTTCTTCGAGCCAGACAGTAAAACTACAGATGAATTTATTAACACAATATATAGTATGAGCCTGTTTCCAAAAATCCCCAGACCCAGCAGAATTCCATCCCACTGTGCCACTCTCATTGATAATATTTCACCAGTGACATTGATAATAATACAATAAGCGGAATATTAATTAATGACATCAGTGACCCTTGCCAGTGTTCACAGTCTATGACATCAAATGCAGAAAGAAGTTAAACAAACGGAATATAGACGAGTAAAATCTGAGAAATCCATAAACAGACTTAACCAGGAATTGTTGGAGTATAACTGCGATACCATTTACAGGAGAAAAGATGTTCACCTTGTGTATGATGAGTTTCTAAGAATATTTACCTCATTATATGATAACATTGTCCAGTTAAGAAATATAACAGAAAACTATCATATGCTCATTGCCCATGGATAACAAAAGGACTACAAAATGCCTGCAAAAAGAAAAATACACTTTACAGAGATTTCATAAGACAGAACTAAAGAGGCAGAACATAAATATAAAAATATGAAAATAAGTGAACTAATATTATAAGATAAGTAAGAAAGATTATTTCAGGAGGATATTAGATGATAACAAAACAAAATTAAAGCTATTTAGAATACTAAACAATATTATAAAAAAAAAAAAAAATGAATCTAGACGTAATAGTCTGCCTAAGTATTTTATTGATGAGGATATTGAAACTATAACATGAAAAATGTGGCTAATAGTTTTAATGAATTCTTTGTACATGTAGGACCGACCTTGCAAGAAAAATCCATGATCCAGGAAAATATGGAGAACATTTATCAGAAAGAAACCAATGCTCATTGTTTCTTAAAGCAGTGGATGAACATGAAATTGTTAATATTGTTAGAAAATGTAAGAACAAACTGTTGACTGACTTTAATAAATATGTCACTGGTGAAAAGGTCATTGAGGGATTTCAAAACCACTAATCTACAAATGTAACTTATCATGTCAAACCAGTTCATTTCCAAATTCAATGAAAATAGCTAAAGTCAAACCTCTATACAAGGCTGGAAACAAGCACCATTTCCCAAATTACAGACCTGTCTCTTTACTGCCACAGTTTTTAAAAATATGGAAGAACTTTTCAACAACAGACTGGACACATTCCTAGAAAAGCACAAAATACTGGCAGAGAATCAGTATGGGTTCAGGACAAATAGATCAACAGCATTGGCAATAACTGAGGCAACAACAGAAATCTCAAATGCTATAGATAATAAACATATACTTTTGGAATATTTATTGATTAAAAAAAAAGCCTTTGACACCATCAACCATGAAATATTACTCACTAAACTGGAAAAGTATGGCATAAGGGGGACTGTGCTGGACTGAGTAAAAAGTTCTTTAAGTGGCAGACGGCAGTTTGTGAAATTGGGTGACTGTGATTCATCATATTTGGATATTGCTTGTGGGGTCACCCAGGGGTCAGTATTGGGTCCTAATTTTTTTCTTCTGTATATAAATTAAATATGTAAAATTTGTAAAGTATTGCACTTTGTGTTATTTGCTGATACAAAAATTTCTGCTCTGGGGATAACTTGCAAAAATTACAGAAGAAAGTCATTATAGAAATGAACAAACTAAAAATGTGGTTTGAAAGAAACAGGTTATCATTAAATCTTAGCAAGACAAAAATAATGGTATTTGGTAATTGTAGAAATAATTCACAGGTGTAACAATATAAATAGACAGAATTGAAATAGAGAGAGTTCATGAAATAAAATGTCTGGGGGTAACCATTGACGACAGAAACAGTTGGAAAGTATATATCAAACATGTACAAACTAAAGTCTGCAGAAGCATCGGAATAATAAATAAAGCAAAGAAGGTTTTGGATCAGAAGTCACTTCACACTCTATACTGTTCCCTAGTCTCACCATATTTACAGTGCTGTGCTGAGATCTGGGGGAAAAACTACAAGAACTCATTACAGCGACAAACTATTCAAAAAGAGTAATATGGATCATTCATAACATTGGCTACCAGGAACACACAAACTCATTATTCTTACAGTCAAAATTACTCAAATTCACAGACACTGTGGACGATCAAACAGCTCAAATAATGGACAAAGCTAAAAATTATCTTTTACCAACAAATACAGATATTATTCAGTATTCATGAGGAGGGTTATAATTTAAGGGGGAAAATTAACTTTAAAATTCCCTTAATACATACGACTAGGAAGGGTTTTAGTGTTTCAGTCAGCAGGGTGAGACTGTGGAACAGATTTAATATAGAGTTAAAGCAACGACCGAGCAGGAAAGAACTTACACATGCACAAAGACACAGTGGAGAGCAGCTTCAGTGACAGACTGATCCACCCTCGCTGTGTGAAAGAGAGGTTTCGCAGATCTTTCCTTCCTGCTGCTGTTAGACTCTACAATGAACACTTTTAACCTGGTGCAATAATCCCATTTGCAATACACAAAACGGACACTTATATTTATTTGTATCCATATTATACTTTTTTTTTTTTTTTTAATGCATGCACATCTTTATTTATTTTTTAAAACCTTCTGTGTGAACTTTTTCTGCACTGTCCTATAATGAGTGTTGCAACACTGGAATTTCCCCATTGTGGGACAAATAAAGGATTTCTTATCTTATCTTATCTTATCTTATCTTATCTTAATGTTTACGAGGTACAGGGATGGGGGGGGGGGGGGGTGACTGGGGTTATAAAGGTACAAGTATGTGGATGTGTGTGTATATGTGTGTGGTATAGATCTGTGTATGAATATGTTTACATATATGTGTTATTATGTGTTTATGTAAATCATATATTGTTCATAATAATATAGAGCTGGAAACCAAATTATTTAATAGTGAGTATCAGTCGTATTATGGTTAATAGTATAGATCTGCTTAGACTAGGAAGGTTATTACTGTTATTAATTATATAAGGAGAAGGGGTGGAGTTTATAAGTTGTTCTTCTTCTCACTCCTTTTCAAATATGTATTATATGTCTGATGTTTAAGTGTGTGTTTATTTTCTACTGTTTGACATTCATATTCAAAATAAATGAATACAAAAATACAAATACACATATGTTCATTCATACATACACACACACACCTACACACACACATTCATACACACACATTCATACATACACATACATTCATACATACACACATACACACGTTCATACATACACACACACATATTCATAAACACACATTCATGCACACACATTGATACACACACACATTCATAAACACACACATTCATGCACACACATTCATACGCACACACACACATTCATAAACACACACATTCATGCACACACATTCATACACACACATTCATGCACACACATTCATACACACACACACACATTCATACATACACATACATTCATACATACACACATACACATGTTCATACATACATACACACATTCATACGCAAACATATTCATACATACACACATACATTCAAACAACACACACTCATACATACACACACATTCATAAGTAAAGTAAAGTAAATTTTATTTCTAGAGCACTTTTCACAGACAGAGTCACAAAATGCTTTATCAGTTCAAATCAGAATCAAATTAGTTTCCAGACCCAACAGAATCCTTCAGGAGCAAACACTTGTGATTGGTGACAGTGGAAGGAAAAACTTCCCTTTAACAGCAGAAACCTGGAGCAGACCCAGACTCCTGAAGGATGGACGTCTGCCTTGACCAGTTGGGGTTAAAGAGAGAGAGAGAGAGTAAAGGAGGAGAAAAGAGAGAGCGATAGAGATATAGAGAGACTGGGGGGGGGTGACACATGGAGTACGTTATGATGAATACATAGAGTGTAATCAGTCTGTGGTGGTCCTGGGTCAGGTGGGAGACTAAAAAGCCTTTTGAACAGGAGGGTTTTGAGGTGTTTCTTAAGCTCTGTACAGAGTCCATGGACCGTAGGTGTAGAGGCAGGTCATTCCATAGATGTGGTGCCACAGCTTTAAAAGACCTGTCACCGGTGTGCTAAAACAGGTCCGTGGAACCATCAGCAGGTGTGTGGAACCATCAGCAGGTGCTGTCCTGAAGACCTCAAGCTACGAGTCGAGCTGTGGGGATCAGGGAAGCAATGTATGCAGGGGCCTGGACATGTAGGGCCGGAAAGTTAGCACAAGAATTTTGAAATGAAGACGATCTAGAACAGGAGCCAGTGGAGAGATTTAAGGATGGGAGGGATGGGGTTCTCCTGTTTGTGCGGGTCAGGAGCCTGGCAGTAGAGTTCTGGACAAACTGTAGACGGGCCAGCTCCTTCTGTTTAAGCATGTAAACAGGCTGTGCAGTAGTCTAAGCCAGAAGACACAAAAGCATGAACGATCATCTGGAGCTCAGTTATGGACACATAGATCTGAGTTTGGAGATGCTGTGTAGTTGGAAGAAACAGTTTTTAACTAGGTGTTTGGGAGTAGAATTCTAAAGACATGTCCTGGTCAAAGATGACACCCAGATTCCTCAGTTTGGTCTTTACCGAGGAACTCAGGTCTCCAAGGTGATGTTTGATCCCTGGGATTGCACTATCATACACACACATCATACATACAACATACATTCATCACACACACATTCATACATACACACATTCATACATACACACACATTCATACATACATACACACATTCATACATACACACATACATTCATACACACACATTCATACATACACACATTCATACATACACACATTAATACTACACACATTCCATACATACACCACATTCAAATACACACATACATTCATACACACACATTCATACATATACATCCACTGTGCTGCCTCCTGGGTGGCTCAGACCACAACCTGGAACTCTCCTCCACCTACACCCCATTGTTAAAAGAATCCCTGTCACCACCAAAACTGTTAAGTGCTGTCCCAGAAAGCAGAAGAATCTCTGCAGAGCTGCTTGGAACTCACAGACTGGGATGTTTCTGTGAGTCACATGGGGAGGACATTGATGGGCTCACAGATTGCATCTCTGACTACATCAAGTTCTGTTGAGACCAATGTTCCCAGCAAAGAGATCCGGTGCTTCCCAAACAATAAACCCTGGATTACCAGAGACCTGAAGCACCTTCTAAATCAGAAGAAAAAGGCTTTCAGGGAGGGTGACAGGGATAAAGCAAGGGCCCTACAAAAACAACTCAAGGTGAAGATTGTGGAGGGGAAACAAGCCTACAGGGACAGACTGGAACACCAGCTGCAGCAGGACGGTGTGAGACAGGTCTGGTCTGGCATGAGAAAGATCACCGGCATGAAGCAGAAGGGTGGGCCATTGATGGATGGCGACCAGGACCTGGCTGACAACCTAAATCTGTTTTTTAACAGATTTGATGGTGCCAACTCATCCTGTCCGCTGCCTAGGGTGCAACTCCCCCTCCACAAGCTCTTTCTCCACCACACCCATAACCTTCCAGACATCTCAGGTGAAGAGACAACTGGACAAACTCAAATGTGGAAAGGCGGCCGGACCTGATGGGATCAGCCCCAGACTGCTGAGGATCTGTTCCAGTCAGCTCTGTGGAATACTCACTCATCTTTTCAACCTCAGTCTGCAGCTACAGAGGATCCCCACCCTGTGGAAGACATCTTGTCTTGTCCCTGTCCCCAAAAAGAGACATCCAGTGGACTTTAATGACTACAGGCCTGTAGCCCTCACTTCACACTTAATGAAGACACTTGAAAGGCTGGTCCTCTCCTGTCTAAGTCCCAGTGTGAGGGTGCACATGGATCCTCTGCAGTTTGCATACCAGCTAACATCGGTGTGGATGATGCTCTCATCCACATGTTACAGAGGGCCCAGGCACACCTGGACACCTCGGATGCAGCTGTGAGGATCATGTTCTTCGACTTTTCAAGTGCCTTCAACACGATCCAGCCGGGGCTGCTTGGTGTGAAGCTGAGAGAGATGCAGGTGGAGTCATGGATGGTCTCCTGGATCATGGACTACCTGACCTGCAGACCACAGTATGTGAGACTGCAGAACTGTGTCTCAGGAAAGGTCCTGTGCAACACTGGAGCACCACAAGGGACTGTTCTGTCCCCCCTCTTCACTCTGTTCACATCAGACTTCCAATACAACTCAGACAGCTGCTTTCTTCAGAAATTTTCTGACGACTCAGCAGTTGTCGGTTGTATCAGAGGAGAGGAGGAGGGGGAGTACAGGGGCCTGGTTAAGGACTTTGTAAACTGGTGTGACCTCAACCACCTCCAACTGAACATTTCCAAGACCAAGGAAATGGTTTTGGACTTTAGAAGGAAGAGGTCCAGACTGGTGCCAGTCACCATTCATGACACAGAGGTTGAAGCTGTCTCCAGTTACAGGTACCTTGGAGTCCAACTGGACAACAAGTTGGACTGGTCCTGTCATATGGAGACTCTGCACAAGAAGGGGCAAAGTAGACTTTATTTCCTACGGAGATTAAAGTCTTTCAAGATCTCCAAGCCTCTTCTGTGCAGTTTCTACCAGACTGTGGTGGCTGGTGCCCTTTTTTTGGTGTGGTGTGTTGGGGAGAGGGAGCTCGCATTTCTGACAGAAACAGACTGAACAAACTCATTAAGAAAGCGAGCTCCATCATTGGGACTGGACTGGAAACAGTTCAGCAGGTGGCTGGGGTGAGAATGCTCAGGAAACTGGACTCTATTCTGAAGAACGCATCTCACCCATTGCACCATCTTGAGGTGTTCAGAGAGAGCACCTTCAGCCACAGACTGATCCCCCCTCGGTCCAAGACTGAACGCAGTAGGAGGTCCTTCCTGCCGGCTGCTATTAGACTTTTTAATATCGCTGTGCGATAAATTATTATTGTATGCTGTGCATACTTAGGTGTGTTAGGTGTTTTCAGGTTATTGTATATATACATTACTTGTATTGTGCGATACTATATATATATATATATATATATATATATATATATATATATATAGATAGATAGATATAGATAGATAGATAGATAGATATTCTTCTATTCTGTTTATTATTTGTTCCATTGATGACTGTTGTGGGATGTTCATGCGATGGGTCAGAGTGTTTTTCTTCTTGTACTGCTGCTGTTGTAACAAAGCAATTTCCTGCAAAGGATCAATAAAGTATCTATCTATCTTATCTATCTATCTATCTCATCTATCTATCTATCTATCTATCTATCTATCTCTATCTACACACATTCATACAAACAAACACCTTCATACATACATTCATACACACACACACATTCATACATACACACATACATTCATACATACACACATTCATACATACAGTCATACACACACATTCATACATACACACATTCATACATACAGTCATACACACACATTCATACATACACACATTCATACATACACATTCATACACACACACATTCATACATACACACATTCATATACACACACATTCATATACACACACATTCATACACACACATTCATACATACACATACATTCATACACACATTCATACATACACACACATTCATACATACACATACATTCATACACACACATTCATACATACACACATTCATACATACACATACATTCATACACACACACATTCATACATACAGACATACATTCATACACACACATTCATACATACACACATTCATACAAACATACATTCATGCACACACTCATTCATACGCAAACATATTCATACATACACACATACATTCATAAACACACACATTCATGCACACACATTCATACACACACACATTCATGCACACACATTCATACACACACATTCATACGCAAACATATTCATACACACATACATTCATAAACACACACAGTCATACATACACACACATTCATACACACACATTCATACATACAGACATACATTCATAAACACACGCATTCATACATACACACATACATTCATACACACACATTCATACATACACACATTCATACACACACACACTCATACATACACACACATTCATACATACACACACATTAATACACACACTTTCATACATACACACACATTCATACACACACATTCATACATACACACATTCATACATACACAGTCATACACACACATTCATACATACACATACATTCATACACACACACATTCATACATACACATACATTCATACACACACACATTCATACATACACACACATTCATACACACACACATTAATACATACAGACATACATTCATACACACACACATTCATACGCAAACATTCATACATACACATACATTCATACACACACATTCATACATACAGACATACATTCATACACACACACATTCATATGCAAACATTCATACATACACATACATTCATAAACAAACACATTCATGCACACACATTCATACACACACACATTCATACACACATTCATACACACATTCATACGCAAACATATTCATACATACACACATACATTCATAAACACACACACACTCATACATACACACATTCATACACACACTTCATACATACACACATTCATACATACACAGTCATACACACACATTCATACATACACATGTTCATACATACACACATTCATACGCAAACATATTCATACATACACATATACATTCATAAACACACATTCATGCACACACATTCATACACACACACACATTCATACGCAAACATATTCATACATACACACATACATTCATAAACACACACACTCATTCATACACACACATTCATACATACAGACATACATTCATACACACACATTCATACATACACACACACATTCATACACACACATTCACATACACACATACATTCATACACACACACATTCATACACACACATACATACACACACATTCATACATACACACATTCATACACACACACATTCATACACACACATTCATACATACACACACATTCATACACACACAATCATACATACAGACATACATTCATACACACACACATTCATACGCAAACATATTCATACATACACACATACATTCATAAACACACACATTCATGCACACACATTCATACACACACACACATTCATGCACACACATTCATACACACACACATTCATGCACACACATTCATACACACACATTCATACGCAAACAATTTACATACACAAATACATTCATAAACACACCACTCATACATACCCACACTTCATACACACACATTTATACACACACACATTCATACACACATACATTCATACATACATACATACATACATACAGACATACATTCATACACACACACATTCATACATACACACACATTCATACACACATACATTCATACACACACACATACATTCATACACACATACATTCATACACACACATTCATAAATACACACATACATTCATACACACACACATTCATAAATACACACATACATACATACACAGTCTTACACACACATTCATACATACACATACATCATACATACACACTACACACGTTCATACATACACACACACATTCATACGCAAACATATTCATACATACACATATACATTCATAAACACACACATTCATGCACACACATTCATACGCAAACATATTCATACATACACACATACATTCATAAACACACTCATACACACACACACATTCATACATACAGACATAAATTCATACACACACACATTCATACACACACACATTCATATATACACACACACATTCATAATCACACATTCATACATACACACATACATTCATACACACACATTCATACATACACACATACATTCATACATACACACATTCATACACACACACATTCATACATACACAGTCATACACACACATTCATACATACACACACATTCATACACACACACATTCATACATACACACACATTCATACATACACATACATTCATACACACACACATTCATACATACACATACATTCATACAGACAGACACATCATACATACAGGACATACATTCATATACACACACATTCATACGCAAACATATTCATACATACACACACATTCATAGATACACATATATTCATACACACACACATTCATGCACACACATTCATACACACACATTCATAGCACACCACATACACACCCACAATTCATATGCAAACTATTCATACTACACACATACATTCATACACACACACACTCATACACACACACACACATTCATACACACACACATTCATACATACACACACACATACATTCATACATACACACATTCATACACACACATTCATACATACACATACATTCATACACACACACATTCATACATACACATACATTCATACACACACACATTCATACATACACACACATTCATACATACACATTCATACATACGACAACATTCATACACACAACATTCATACGCAAACATATTCATACATACACACACATTCATCCACACACACATGCATACATCCAGACATACATTCATACACACACACATTCATACGAAAACAATATTCATACATACACACATACATTCATACACACACACATTCATGCACACACATTCATAACACAACACCATTCATACACACACACACATTCATACGCAAACATATTCATACATACACACATACATTCATAAACACACACACTCATACATACACACACATTCATACACACACACATTCATACACACACATTCATACACACATGCTTTCATACATACACACATTCATACACACACATTCATACATACACAGTCATACACACACATTCATAAAGTAAGTAAAGTAAATTTTATTTATAGAGCACTTTTCACAGACAGAGTCACAAGTGCTTTATCAATTCAAATCAGAATCAAATTAAGTTTACAGAGGACCCAACAGAATCCTTCAGGAGCAAACACTTGTGATTGGTGACAGTGGCGAGGAAAAACTTCCCTTTAACAGCAGAAACCTGGAGCAGACCCAGACTCCTGAAGGATGGACGTCTGCCTTGACCAGTGGGGTTTAAAGAGAGAGAGAGAGAGTAAGGAGGAGAAAAGAGAGAGCGATAGAGATATAGAGAGACTGTGGGGGGGGGGGGGGGGGGGGTGGGGGGGAGGGATGACACATGGAGTACGTTATGATGAATACATAGAGTGTAATCAGTCTGTGGTGGTCCTGGGTCAGGTGGGAGACTAAAAAGCCTTTTGAACAGGAGGATTTTGAGGTGTTTCTTAAAGCTCTCTACAGAGTCCATGGACCGTAGGTGTAGAGGCAGGTTCATTCCATAGATGTGGTGCCACAGCTTTAAAAGACCTGTCACCGCAGTGTGCTAAAACAGGGTCCGTGGAACCATCAGCAGGTGCTGTCCTGAAGACCTCAAGCTACGAGTCGAGCTGTAGGTGCTGGATCAGGGAAGCAATGTATGCAGGGCCTGGCCATGTAGGGCCCGGAAAGTTAGCACAGAATTTTGAAATGAAGACGATATAGAACAGGAGCCAGTGGAGAGATTTAAGGATGGGAGTGATGTGGGTTCTCCTGTTTGTGCGGGTCAGGAGCCTGGCAGCAGAGTTCTGGACAACTGTAGACGGGCCAGCTCCTTCTTGTTTAAGCATGTAACAGGCTGTTGCAGTAGTCCTAAGCGAGAAGATACAAAAGCGTGAACGTCATCTCGAGCTCATGTGTGGACACCATAGATCTGAGTTTGGAGATGTTGCCGTAGGTGGAAGAAAACAGTTTTTGACTAGGTTGTTTGGAGTAGATTCTAAAGACATTGTCCTGGTCAAAGATGACACCCAGATTCCTCAGTTTTGTCTTTACCGAGGAACTCAAGTCTCCAAGGTGATGTTTGATCCCTGGGATTGCACTATCCCGGGCAATGATGAGGGTTCTCAGTTTTGCTGGAGTTCAGCTGGAGGCTGTTCTATTTAGCCACTGCTTCAGCTCTGACAAGCAGTTGATTAAGGAACTCAGTTTGTGGGGCCAGAGGAGTTAAAGGAGCAGTTATCTGGATGTCATCCGCGAATAGATACATACATACCACCCAACCCCACATTCATACATACACAGAATTCATACAACACACACATTCATAACTACCCACACACTTCATACATACACATTACATTCATACACACACACATTCATACATACACACACCTTCATACATACACATACATTCATACACACACACAGTCATACATACACATACATTCATACAGACACATTCATACATACAGACATACATTCATATACACACACATTCATACGCAAACATATTCATACATACACACACATTCATCCACACACACATTCATACATACAGACATACATTCATACACACACACATTCATACATACACAACACATCATACACACACACACATTCATACATACACATATTCATACATACAGACATACATTCATACACACACATTCATACATACACACATACATTCATACACACACACATTCATACATACACACATACATTCATACACACACACATTCATACGCAAACATATTCATACATACACACACATTCATCCACACACACATTCATACATACAGACATACATTCATACACACACACATTCATACATACACATATTCATACATACAGACATACATTCATACACACACATTCATACATACACACATACATTCAATCACATCACACATTCATACAGACCACCATACAGTCATACACACAACATTTCATACATACAACACATGGCATTCGTACACAACACACAGTTCATAAATACTCCACATACATGTCATACACCACACAGTCATACATACACCACAGACATACAGACAGGCATGACACACAGAGGCATACATACACATACATTCATACATACACACATACACACGTTCAGAACATACACACCACACATTCATAGGCAAAACATATGCATACATACACATACAGTTCCATAAACACACACAATTCAGGCACCACCATTCATACACACACACTTCCATACGCAAACAGAGGCAGACATACACACATACATTCATAAACACCACAACTCATACATACACACACTTCATACATACAGACATACATTCATACACACACACACACAACAACATTCATACATACACACGACATGCATTCCACAACACTTCATACATACACACATACATTCATACACACACACATTCCATACATACACACACACAGTCTACACACACACACACACACACACACAGTCATACATACATACATTCATACACGACACACATTCATACATACACACATACATCATACACACACACCTTATACATACACACATACATTCATACACACATACATTAGCACACCTATTCTACACACACACCTTCATACACACACACATTCATACACACATACATTCATACATACACACATTCATACACACACACATTCATACATACAGTCATACACACACATTCATACATACACACACATTCATACATACACATACATTCATACACACACACATTCATACACACACACATTCATATGCAAACATATTCATACATACACACACATTCATACATACACATACATTCATACACACACACATTCATACGCAAACATATTCATACATACACATATACATTCATAAACACACCACATCATGCACACACATTCCACACACACACATTCTACGCAAACATATTCATACATACACACATACATTCATACACACACACACTCATACATACACAATTCATTCACACACACATTCATACATACCATACACACATACATTCATACACACACACACACATTCATACATACACACATACATTCATACACACACACACACACACACACACAGTCATACATACATTCATACACACACATTCATACATACACACATACATTCATACACACACACATTCATACATACACACATACATTCATACACACATACATTCATACACGCACACACATTCATACACACACATACACACACACTCTTACATACACACGTTCATACACACACACATTCATAAATACACACATACATTCATACACACACACATTCATACATACACATACATTCATACACACACACACATTCATACACACACATTCATACACACACACACACACACACACTCTTACATACACACGTTCATACACACACACACTCATTCATACATACACACACATTCATATACACACACACACACACACACTCTTACATACACACATTCATACACACACACATTCATACATACACAGTCATACACACACATTCATACATACACACACATTCATACATACACACATTCATACATACACAGTCATACACACACATTCATACATACACACACATTCATACACACACGTTCATACACACACACACACACACTCTTACATACACATGTTCATACACACACACATTCATACACACACACAGTCGTATTTCTTACCTTTTTAAGACTTCCAATTAATGACTACCTCGTTAGGACCACCCTTTCTAGACACCATAGGAGCAAATGAAAGACATCATGAACTTGGAAAAAAATCTATTTTAATTATATCACCTCAGATTTAAGATACACACCAAAAAATTAACTAATTATTTTTCCGTGTATTTTACTGTACTTACAAGGCCCGCCTCAATGTTTTTTTTTTCTAAGTAACCCTGATGCATTGGCTTTTATGAGTTCAATCATGTACACAGCACATTTTAAATATCCTTTATGTGTCATTACTGTGATACAACTCAAAACAGAAAAATAACCTAAAGAAATATCAAACAGCTGTGTTTGTTACAAGGCAACATGCCTGTAACTACTAATTACAAACATGCTTGTGTTTATCTCATCTTTCTGATGAACTTTTCTGTCTTGAAAGAAGTGAAAGAAACAGATTAACGTCAAGAATTTGAAATCTGTTTTGTCAGACAGCATAAAGCATAGTCATAGCCATGGCCCAGTGTTCCCCCTCCATGCATCTCCTGTGCTCCTTCCTGTCTCTCCCTGTGCTGTGGACATGGTGGTGTTGTGGTGCTCCCTCTCTCTCTCTCTCCTGGATCCCAGCTCAACCTGCACACATCTGTCCCATCAGCTCATCACCTTATCCAGCAGATCTACCCCTGTTCAATTCACCCTCATCACCAAATCATTGTCTCAGATACTGTTCAGGTTCATAGGCCACTAAAGTTCTAGTCATTTTTGAGAATCTGTTGTTCCATGTTTTATACTTGTGCCCTGGGATCATTCCATCCTGCTTGCCCCTTTTTCCAACCTGCCTGCTGTCCCTGCACCTCTCTAACCAGCTCCACTCAGTCCTCAGCCTGTCAGCCATCATCTCCTTTCCACTTCACCTCCGTTCTCTGGTAGCTTGCAATAAACTTCCATAATTTCACCTCATCTCTGTGCCGTGCAGTATGCCCAACCAGTAAACTGTAAGTCAAAATTTATCAGTGTTTATTTCGTGTAAGTAATCAGACAAAAGCGGTTGTCTGTGTAACATTATAGAGTGTGCATAAGGGGAGCTAAGGTTTTAATGGAGCTGTGTTAGGCTTACCACATAAATACAGACATGGATAAAGTATTCTTTTCAGATGTGCAACATGCAGTGAGATATGCTATGAAGTTTATCGTCGCCCGTGTCTGAAAAAAAAATAGTTACATTACACAGACCATTTTCGCGGGATGCAGGAAGTACAAGGAAGTGATGCAGTGAGAGGCACAGCGTCCCGAAGATCTACAAAGTTTTCTGAGTGGGCAATCGTGTCTAACTGCTATATAGCAGTCCAAAAATCCAATGCAAAGGCCTGAAAATCAGTATAATAGGTCTTCTTTAATGAGCAGGTGTGACTTAAATACAACAGTGTCTTCTCAGAAGGACACCTACATATCCAAAGGTTCACAGCAGTAGAAAAGATGAACAGGAAGTTGTTGCATGTATTGCATTGCATTATAAGTGAAAGGTCCATTAACCTTTGGGGTCCTTTAATCAAACCCTGTAACAATGATTACATGTAACTTTTTTTAAGTTTTTACAGCAGATGAACAGTTCAGCCTCACTATGTGTACAGCTAACATACAGTAGATACACCCCATGTATCCTATGGAAACAGAAGGACTCCTGTCATGGTGTGGAAGGTGTAGGCCTACCTTTATAAACATGGTCCATGCCTACAGCCTCTGATCTGAAGTAATTATGTTGTAAACATAGAACTTCAATAGATACATTACACAGACCATTTTCGCGGGATGCAAGAAATACAAGGAAGAGATTCAGTGAGAGGCACAGCATCCCAAAGATCTACAAAGTTTTCTGTGCGGGCAATTGTGTCTAGCTGCTGTATAGCAGTCCAAAAACCAAATGCAAAGGCCTGAAAATCAGTATAATAGGTCTTCTTTATGAGCAGGTGTGACTTTAATACAACAGTGTCTTCTCAGACAGAACACCTACATATCCAGAAGGTTCACAGCAGTGGAAAAGATGAACAGGAAGTTGTTGCATTGTACTGCATTGCATTATAAGTGAAAGGTCCCTTAACCTTTGGGGTCCTTTAATCAAACCCTGTAACAATGATTACATGTAACTTTTTTTTTTTAGTTTTTTACAACAGATAAACAGTTTCAGCCTCACTATGTGTACAGCTAACATACAGTAGATACATCCCATGTATCCTATGGAAACAGTAGGACTCCTGTCATGGTTTGGAAGGTGTAGGCCTACCTTTATAGAGATGGTCCATGCCTACAGCCTCTGATCTGAAGTAATTCTGTTGTAAACATAGAACTTGACCGCTTTCCATTCCCTGTCAGCGAGGGCTTCAGGGGAACCAGCGACGCAACGCTCACAGGCTTCATTTCCAGGGGTCTTACCAATACGAATGAACTCCATCAGAGACTTTTCAACTGCTTTCACCTCCTCTGTTGACCACATTTGTTTTGTCCTTTTCGCACCTTGGAAAGGAGATTGTAAAGAACACTTAATACACAGGAAATTTAATACATGTTGAAAATTGTCAAACATTAACATAAAAGGGAAAGCCAGATTGACTTTCCTGCCCTCCCACCAACAGGTGTTTGTGCTTGTTGTGTATGCAAGGGGTCGCTGACTAAAGAACATGGGTTGGGTTGAGAGCCTACCTGTGTTTGGCCTGGACACATGGCCAGTATATGAAATTTTTCATTTCATGTTGATTTTCAATTCATTGTTAAGGAGCTACCTATTTGGTAATTACTCTCACAATGCTGTTTACTTAGCTACCAGGTAATTGTTTTGGCATGCGTGCATATAAACGTTCAAACAGTGCTGAAAAATAGACCTTGCCCTATAAAAATAAAAAACAAAAATGAAAAAGATCAAGAGGATATTTTCACTTCACACCATTTGTGAGGCAAAGGCATTGTGATGACAAAGTAAATATCCCAGCCAAACAGAAGAGACTGGACAGACTTGCTGGTGTCTGGCATGAAAAGGGTCGATCAGCTTTTGATTTGCTGTTCAGTTACAGTTTATAGAAACTGCTACAACAATAATTTAACATACATGTGGAAATACAGGACACGCAATGACGCCACCACATTCTTACCTCCTGAGCCTCGTTTCTGTCCAAGCTGCTACTTTGAGGTGCCTTTCTTACGCCTGGTCACAGGTTCCTCTGCAGGAAAACATTCATAGGAAACAAAATTATGTACATGGCATGACTAGCCTACTGCCACAGATTCTACAGACATTTTCACAACACGCAGAGAATACATAGCAGTAAACAATAATAGCAATATTAGATGTGTACCATTTATATGCCAGTTGGACAACACTATTTTAGTCATATTTACAGTATGATTTATGTAAGAGAATTAAGTCATTAAAGGAGCAAGCACGCTCACTTCCTGGCTCTGGAAAAGGAGTTTGAATGACTTTTAATCTATGTTAACACTTCTGGAAGTAAAACAGAGAGTGGTCCACCTTTGCTGTGCATCATACTCTCTCTCTCAACCATCTTTCCTGTTGCATCTACAGCTGTCTTATAGAATGAAAACTATTGAATGCATTTGCAACTTTTTTGATAACCAATTAATCTGTGTGAGCTCTTCTTTTACCAAAGTAAGTCCAAATTGTCTTATTTCAGCATCTTAAATGTACAGTGTATAGGAACAGCTCTGAGCTGCTGACACAAATGCACATATTATGGTGGGAAAAGTGAGAGCCACGTATCAGGCTTACCTCCTGAGCTTTGCTCCTCTACAGGCGGCTGCTTTGAAGTGCCTTTGTTACATCCAGTCACAGGCTCCTCTCCTGGAAAACATTCATAGGAAACAAAATTAGGTATGTGGCATGACTAGCCTACTGCCACATATTCTACAGACATTTTCACAACACGCAGAGAATACATAGCAGTAAATAATATTATCAATATTAGACGTGTTCCACTTATATGCCAGTTGGACAACACTATTTTAGTAGGGGTGTAACGATTCATCTTCTACACTGATGTATCAATTTATATTCCTACGATCTAACTGAATCGACCTGTGCTCGGCAAGTTGGCCTTCCGACCGACACAACATCGTTTAAAACATCGTTTTAAAAGGTAACAAATTGATTGTATCGATACTAGGAAATAACACATTGGATTTAAGCACGGCAGACTTTATATCAGGCCCGGAGTGGCTAATCAGGAGGACCGGGACTATCCCCGGTGGGCCAGTCTGATGTTCGGGCCGCGAGGGCCGGTGTTCAGTCATGGCGCTGGGTTCATCACGTATGCTGCCCCAGGCTGCCGCCCTCTCTGGCAGCTCTTTTTTTCAGCAGACACACCGTGACGTAACACGTCCGTGCCTCGGTCAGTGTTTGAAAGAAGAGCAAAGCTGGTGCGGAGAAGGCCAGAATTAAAAGAGGGCAGCTCTGGAAACAGACGCAGCCACATGCGGTAAAATGGCATCATTTCACACAACGCCGACCGTCCAGGCACCTCTTGTAGCGTTCCCGCTGCAGTAGCAGCGCAAGGTAATGCCAGGTAATGTAATATCCATAATTCATTTATTCCTGATTCCCTTACAAGAAACAACAGGAATCTAGGAAACTTCACCTGCACTGTCCATTATCCACAAATTTATTTCACAGTCACACTGGTTGAATGTTTGATTAAAAAGTTATTGAATCGATTTGGATCGTATCATTCTAAATTAACCAATATCGTCCTTGAATCGAATCGGCAACCACAAATCATGATACGAATCGAATCATTGTTAAAACGAATCGTTATACCTCTACATTATAGTCATATTTACAGTATGATTTCTGTAAGAGAGAATTAAGTCATTTGAGGAGTAAGCACACTCACTTTCTGGTTCTAGAAAAGGAGTTTGAATGACTTTTAATCTATGTTAACACTTCTGGAAGTAAAACACAGAGAGTGTCCACCTTTGCTGTGCATCATACTCTCTCTCTCAACCATCTTTTCTGTCGCATCTACAGCTGTCTTATAGAATGAAAACTACTGAATGCATTTGCAACTTTTTAAAAAAGCTTTTACCACAATAAGTCCAAATTGTCTTATTTCAGCATCTTAAATGTATAATGTATAGCAGGGGTGTCAAACTCCGGTCCTGGAGAGCCGGTATCCTGCCTGTTTTAGATATTTCCCTCTTCCATCACACCTGGAAACCATTATATCATTATCAGGCTTCTGCAGAACTTGAAGATGAGCTGATCATTAATTGAACCAGGTGTGATGGAAGAGGGAAACATCTAAAACATGCAGGATACCGGCCCTCCAGGACCGGAGTTTGACACCTGTGATGTATAGGAACAGCTCTGAGCTGCCGACACAAATGTACATATTATGGTGGGAAAAGTGAGAGCCACGTATCAGGCTTACCTCCTGAGCTTTGCTCCTCTACAGGCTGCTGCTTTGAAGTGCCTTTCTTACATCTGGTCACAGGTTCCTCTCCTGGAAAACATTCATAGGAAACAAAATTATGTACGTGGCATGACTAAGAGTCTATACAGTCTAACTGATGATGTTCAGAATTACTGTGTATAGACTAAAGATGTTAGTATAATACAAAAAGGAAAATGTTAATGTGATCTAGCACACCAATCAGAAGCACAGATATACCTGCTGGAGCAGCTGGATCTTCATCTTCAGATGACTCCCCTGAGCTTTTTTCCACAACTACAGATTGGTCTTCACGATGGCAAACAAAGGCAATTTGTATCAAATGAAATATGCATGAATCAAAATTATAGAGGTGCACAGTTAATTTTGCCATTACAATTAATAAGTTCTTACCATCTGAGCTGATCAAGATTTGGTCCAGACTTTTCCCCTTGAATTCACACCATCGGTTCATTATGTGCTGGAAAAGCGTCACACGACGCATTAAACGGCCACTTTCATGTGAACGCGCACAATCTGAAGAAGGAAGTCTGACAAAGAAAGTTGATAACCACCTTCATGATAACCATTAACTCTAAGTTTTTAGGTTTTATTGAGCAGAGTTACACAAAGAAAGCCCGTCTATGTTGAACTGGCTTCGTAGTACAGCCGTCTGGTGTACTTGGCGTCAGAGCACATGCCGCTAATTAGCCGCTAACCGTTAGCAAACATAACATTAGCAACTAGCTAATCACCACCGTGAAGTCTGAGCACATCGACACACAGTTAGCTCTTTTTACATTGCTTTAACTCACATATGAAAACTATGCAAGTAAAATGAATAGCACAGTATTATACGGGTAGCAAAAATAACTCAAAACTTTAATGTCCAGTGTTAACCACCACGGTGCACGAGTGTGGGGCATTAATCTGGTCTGAACCGGATTTCGGAGCAGGTGTGGAGGCTAAACAGGAGCACTGGTTTTATGACACAGCACACACCAGAGTAACTCCGTGCGCAGTCACAAAGAGCAACAGAGATAATGGCGGGCCGAAATATTTCCAAATCAATACATAAAAATGGTAACCATAAAAAAATAAACACAACAAAAATACAGTTGTTTACAAGCTGTTGTGATGAACAGATAATTTTTTTTTTTTTTTTTTTTTTTTTACCTGAAATCACTACATAGACATGTGATCGGAGCAGGTGGGGGAGGGGAGATGGTTCTTGTTAGGACCATTTCACACACACATCATGTGGGGAAAAGATCCAGTCTATGGACAGATAATAGGGCAGAGGGATCTTATAAGGACCGCAGCTTGAACAGTGTTAGACTGGTATTGTTGTGGGTGACATAAACCCAGAAGAGGAGATGTCCTCAGAAACATGGACTTTAAAAATTTTATTTTAATTTAAAAGTCTGCACCCTTTCCACCTTCACTCTGTTGATATGGAAGTGTTCTGTGTCATGCTTCCAAGGCAGAGAGGAACCAAGTAAGTCAACTCGGAGAGTTAGGGATTCCTTTTAGAGTCTTGCACACAGACATTATGTTTGGTATGAAAATCTGCCACCCCCCACACCTTAGTTATATCAGTGTCATTATCACCATCACCTCTACCACCATCATCATCATCATCATCATCACCCATTGCCTGAAATGTAATTGTATGTCTAGGAAATCTATATACAATCCATAAGGTAATCACAATTTATTTCATATTTTTGTGGTCTTAAATTGATTAAAAATAAGTACATAATACACAAAAGCTATGTTGTTTTTTTTTTTTTTTTTTAAATGTAGTCAGTTACAAAATACATGTTATCTGTTTTGTAACTGTCTTTCATCGCTTCATTTTAATGTCTGACTCATACTTGCAGTTACATATGTTGGCCAAAGGTGGTGCACTTCAAATTTTTAAACACTGTTTTTACATATATTGGCCAGAGGGGGCACACGTCTTAAAACCAACACACATGCAAATGTAAAAATCCCTTCTTCTTGGGTTCATACCATTTTTTCTAGATTTCACCACTAGGCATGCTAATGAGCCATTCTCTATCAGATGCAATGGTTTTCCTTATTAGGACCATGATTTTGGTCCTAACTTGTCCATCGGTCCTAATATGTAAAGTACTTTTATGGGTTGATGTCCCAAGAAGTGTAGTAATGCAGGAACACACACACACACACACACACACTCCTTCTCCCACATGTGTCCCAGCGGTCACCTCCGTGGGTGCAGTACAGTCCGCTGGCCTCCCCCCTCCTTATCGGGGGGGCCCTTTTGCCATGGCCGTCCCCTCACTGCTTCCTCTGAATGGATCCATACCAGGCGGGAACAGTCAGTGGAATTGTGGGTAGTTGCTGTTGATGTTCTTGTTGACAAGTGAACACAAGCACAAACTATGTCTTTCCATCAATGCTTCATAAACCCCTTGTTTCCTGAACCACTCTGTGCCCAGCCATACTTATTTCAGTCTGTCAGCTCTAATGTGTATGAAATGAATTGGATCCAGCTCTGAAGTGAAGGAATGCTGTTGCATTAATCGACCACAGGGGGTCACCCTAGGCACATGTTCAGTCCACAGGAGGAGCCCACTGTGAACAACGGAGCTGGAAAGAAAAGGTGGAAGATGATCAAAGGCAGGATTTAAATTTTAAAAATAAATAAATAAATAAATAATAAAAAATAATTGAAGGTTAAAGTTTAGAGTTAAAGTGTAGCGGCTGTACACATGCATTGCCAAAGAATTCTTTCCACACAATCCTTTTTTTTTCCTTGTTCACCAGTTTATTCTGGCACACATACAAAAAAAAAAAACATACGTCAAATGAAAAACCCGCAGTCCGTCTTGGGCTAAAAATAAAAAAAAATAAAAATAAAAATCACAGTTAGCTAACTCCACGAACACACACAAAAAACATTGCAATTAAAAAAAAACATATTCAACCGAAAGTCAATCATGACACCAACACAACGGCACACAACACCCACCCAAATATGACATAAAGAAACCAAAAAAAAGTAAAATAAAGACAGGACCAACATGCATGCACTCACCAGGAGAGAACAACTAAACTGCTGCTATCTCCTGGGGTGCACGACCCCAGTTTGAAGGGGTGTGGGGTTCATGTCCCCAAAATAAAATTGGAATTAGCACAACAAAAGTCAGCAATGGCAAGTGGAATCCTACACTATATACCTTAACTCTGTTACAAAAGCACTAGTAATTCTTATGTAAGTGTTTGTTTTCCACTTTTTTAAATTCTCTGTCTGGCAATCTTTAATGATTCTTATTGTTCTATTGATGTTCTCAGCATAGACCCCTCCTCTGCTGTTGTGTGTCTTCAGTGCAGGAGCAGTCAGAGGAGCACCTGCCTCCCATCCATAGACACAATGACATTTGGAAGTCCCCCCCGCACAATGAATTTTCTGGCTGATGTCAGTCTGAGTTTGCAGCTGAATGTCTCTGACATGATTTTAAACAGAACTGAGGATCCAATATGCAGTGTGAAATTGACATGATAACAATAAACTCTATGCTGAGTTGTAGTCTATCAGTTAAATCAGCTTCAGCCCAAACCTGCCCCCTGTAGGAGGAAAGAAGCAGTGGTCTTCCTCTGTAGCCTAACTGAAGCTGATGAGCAGAACTAAAACACCTGCTGCAGATTGAGAGAAAGAGGACACACTGCTTCAGTTTGGCTGCAGACACTGGAGGAGACACAACGGACTGTTCAGCTGGGACAAACTTTGGAAGGGCTACTGGTAGGAATGGCCTAGACAAGGGGGCGGAGGTATTAACAAAGAAACATTTAAAACAGTCCTTTATCTTTAGCAAAAGTATATTTATCAAAACCAAGAGTTGGTAGGAAGGGGGAGGTGTCCTTGTTGTGAGCTATGAGTTTGGAAAATTCGCCCAAAAAGGGGACGGAGCTACAAACAGAAACATTTAAAATGCTCCTTTCTCTTTAGCAAAAGTATATTTCTAGAAACCAAGAGTTGGGGTAGGAAGGGGGAGGCGTCCCTGTTGTGGCTTGTGAGCTTGGAGGCCCCAGCCCAAAAAGGGGGCGGAGCTATTAACAAAGAAACATTTAAAATGTTCATTTTTCTTTAGCACAAATATATGTCCCAAAACTAAGAGTTGGGGTAGGAAGAGGGACCATTCTTTGTCATGGGCTGTGAGTTTGGAGGTTTTGCCCTAAATGGGGGCGGAGCTTTTCAACAAAGAAACATTTAAAATGCTCATATGTCATTAGCAAAAGTGTATTTCTCAAAACCAAGAGTTGGGGTAGGAAGGGGGGAGGTGTCCTTGTCATGTGCTGTGAGTTTGGAGGCTCTGCCCTCAAAGGGGGCGGAGCTACGAAGAAAGAAGTTTTTGAACTGCTCCTCTTTCATTAGCAAAAGTATATTTCTGAAAACTAAGAGTTGGAGTAGGAAAGGGGGACCTGTCCTTGTTGTGGGCTATAAGTTTGGAGGCTCCACCCCCAAAGGGGGTGGAGCAATTAACAATGAAGTAATTAAAACACTTCTCTTTCTTCAGCAAAAGTATATTTCTTGAAACCAAGAATTGGGGTAGGAAGGGGAAAGTGTCCCTGTTGTGGCCTGTGAGCTTGGAGGCCCCAGCCCAAAAAGGGGGTGGAGCTATTAACAAAGAAACATTTAAAGTGCTTCTCTTTCTTTAACATAAATGTATGTCTCAAAACTAAGAGTTGGGGTAAAAAGGGGTACTTGTCTTTGTTTTGGACTGTTAGTTTTGAAGTTCCCCTCACAAAGGGGGTGGGGATATTAACAAAGAAACATTTAAATTGCTCCTCTTTGTTTAGAACAAATGTATGTCTTGTAACTAAGAGTTGGGGTAGGAAGAAGGACCAGTCCTTGTCATGGGCTGTGAGTTTGGAGGCTCCACCCTCAAAGGGGGCGGAGCTATGAACAAAGAAGTTTTTGAACTGCTCCTCTTTCTTTAGTAAAAGTATATTTCTCAAAACTAACACTTGGAGTAGGAAAAGGGGACCTGTCCTTGTTGTGGGCTATGAGTTTGGAGGTTCTGCCCCCAAAGGGGGTGGAGCAATTAACAAAGAAAAAATTAAAACACTCCTCTTTCTTCAGTGAAAGTATACTTCTTGAAACCAAGAGTTGGGGTAGGAAAGGGGAAGTGTCCCTGTTGTGGCCTGTGAGCTTGGAGGCCCCAGCTATTAACAAAGAAACATTTAAAGTGCTCCTCTTTCTTTAGCACAATTATATGTCCCAAAAGGGACATTAGGTTAGGGTTAGGGGTTAGGGTTAGGGTTAGGGGACAGGCAAGAAAACCACGATGGCCCGATTGAGGATGGCCCGTTTTATTTTGACGCAAAACTGAAGGTCATAGAGAAATGAAACCTGGACCTACCCCCCCTATTTTGGGGGCGGGCTTTTTATTGGTGCCACCCCCGTTCACGTGCGACTTCCGGTTCCGGAGATATAAACAGAAGTAATTTTATTTTGATTATATCTCGGGAACGGAAGGTTGTAGAGACACAGGACAAAGATTGACGTGTTCAGCGACCCCAAATTAGGTCAGACGGATCACACTTCCGAGTCTCTACGACCTACGGTTCGCGAGATATTCCAGGTCAAAGTTCGTCATAGAAAAACAATGGGTGATCTGAAAATATTAAAATTTGACTGAGGACCCCAAAAATTACGATTTCAAAATGTGAAAGGAGCACGTTTCATGCCATTTGGAGTCGATAGGACCCCACTTTGTGAGGTACTTTTTGTGAAACTTGACTGTAATACCTACAACATCCAGCAGAGGGTTATGGTTAGGGTTGGGTTAGGGTTAGGGTTAGGGTTAGAGGGTTAGGGTTAGAGGGTTAGGGTTAGAGGGTTAGGGTTAGGGTAAGGGGGGGGTTAGGGTTAGGTTAGGGTTAGGGGTTAGGGTTAGGGGTTAGGGTTTAGGGTTTAGGGTTAGAGGGTTAGGGTTAGGGGTTAGGGTTAGGGGTTAGGGTTAGGGGTTGGGGGGGGGGGGTTAGGGGTTAGGGTTAGGGTTAGGAACAGGGGTAATTACCCCGATGACCCCGTTGAGGATGACCCCGTTTGATTTTGACGCCAAACGGAAGGTCATAGAGAAATGAAACCTGGACCTACCCCCCCTATTTCGGGGGCGGGCTTTCCATTGGTGCCACCCACTTTCACGTCCGACTTCCGGTTCCGGAGATATAACCGGAAGTAATTTTATTTTGCTTATATCTCGGGAACGGAAGGTCGTAGAGACACAGGACCAAGACGAGGGTTAGGGGTTAGGGTTAGGGTTAGGGTAGGGTTAGGGTTAGGGTTTAGGGTTAGGATTTAGGGTTTAGGGTTAAGGTTAGGGTTTAGGGTTAGGGTTAGGGTAGGGTTAGGGTTAGGATTAGGGTTAGGAACAGGGGTAATTACCCCGATGACCCCGTTGAGGATGACCCCGTTTGATTTTGATGCCAAACGGAAGGTCATAGAGAAATGAAACCTGGACCTACCCCCCCTATTTCGGGGGCGGGCTTTTCATTGGTGCCACCCACTTTCACGTCCGACTTCCGGTTCCGGAGATATAACCGGAAGTAATTTTATTTTGCTTATATCTCGGGAACGGAAGGTCGTAGAGACACAGGACCAAGACTGGCGTGTTCAGCGACCCCAAATTAGGTCAGACGGATCACACTTCCGAGTCTCTACGACCTTCGGTTCGCGAGATATTCCAGTTCAAAGTTCGTCATCGAAAAACAACGGGAAATCTGAAAATATGAAAATTTGACTAAGTGTGGACCCCAAAAATTACCATTTGAAAACGTGATAGGAGCACGTTTCATTCCATTTGGAGTCGTTTGGACCCTACTTTGTGAGGTACTTTTTGTGAAAGGGTTAGGGTTAGGGTTAGGGTTAGGGGTTAGGGTTAGGGTTAGGGTAGGGTTAGGGTTAGGGTTAGGTTAGGTTAGGGTTAGGGTTAGGTTAGGGTTAGGGTTAGGGTTAGAGGGTTAGGGTTAGGGTTAGGGGTTAGGGTTAGGGTTAGGGTTAGGGGTTAGGGTTAGGGTTAGGGGTTGGGGTTAGGGTTAGGGTTAGGGTTTAGGGTTAGGGTTAGGGTTAGGGTTAGGGTTAGGAACAGGCAAGAAAACCACGATGACCCAGTTGAGGATGACCCAATTTTTTTTGGACGCCAAATGGAAGGTCATAGAGAAATGAAACCTGGACCTACCCCCCCTATTTCGGGGTCGGGCTTTCCATTGGTGCCACCCACTTTCACGTCCGACTTCCGGTTCCGGAGATATAACCGGAAGTAATTTTATTTTGCTTATATCTCGGGAACGGAAGGTCGTAGAGACACAGGACCAAGACTGGCGTGTTCAGCGACCCCAAATTAGGTCAGACGGATCACACTTCCGAGTCTCTACGACCTTCGGTTCGCGAGATATTCCAGGTCAAAGTTCGTCATAGAAAAACAACGGGAAATCTGAAAATATGAAAATTTGACTAAGTGTGGACCCCAAAAATTACCATTTGAAAACGTGATAGGAGCACGTTTCATTCCATTTGGAGTCGTTTGGACCCTACTTTGTGAGGTACTTTTTGTGAAAGGGTTAGGGTTAGGGTTAGGGGTTAGGGGTAGGGTTAGGGTTAGGGTTAGGTTAGGTTAGGGTTAGGGTTAGGTTAGGGTTAGGGTTAGGTTAGGGTTAGGTTA